>NW_027018288.1:0-46093 GCF_032854445.1 Liolophura sinensis
CAAAAGTATTGGTCGGAGAGCAACGCGGTTTGCACCATTCGATTTCTCGTCACAAAATACGTCGGATTAGCCTCTTACCAGCAGCATTGGAACAGTTTTTCCACTTTTGGATTTTTGCCTGGTCTTTTTGCTAATTGAAATCGGCTGCATTAACTATGTACAATCGCGACTGGTCATTACTATATTCAACTTTTCATTATAAGTTATGTGCCCTTCGGTAGCCCAGACGACGTCAAATCTTTGGGCCAAGCCCATTTAACTCACCCAACAAATGTCTTACTTCTAAGTCGAAGACAAACTCAATGTCTTTATCTACATGTAGAAAAACCACACCATTTGTATGTAAAAAAAACAAAAGGTACTTGATACAATCCGCTGTAAAAAGTACAATTGAACACTGACCCACATCAATAAGGTGCCAAAGGATGCGCAATTGGGCCAGGCATCTCCAGCTGTTGAAAAATTGCAAATTTCCTTGGTTTCCATGGAGTAAGAGCCGTTGCTGGGCACGTGATCTTGACATCATTGATTATTCATTTGTGGCTACAGCCAAAAGTATTGGTCGGAGAGCAACGCGGTTTGCACCATTCGATTTCTCGTCACAAAATACGTCGGATTAGCCTCTTACCAGCAGCATTGGAACAGTTTTTCCACTTTTGGATTTTTGCCTGGTCTTTTTGCGAATTGAAATCGGGTACATTAACTATGTACAATCGCGACTGGTCATTACTATATTTTATTTTTCATTATAAGTTATGTGCCCTTCGGTAGCCCAGACGACGTCAAATCTTTGGGCCAAGCCCATTTAATTCACCCAGTAATTGTCTTACTTCTAAGTCGAAGACAAACTCAATGTCTTTATCTACATGTAGAAAAACCACACCATTTGTATATAAAAAAAACAAAAGGTACTTGATACAACCCGCTGTAAAAAGTACAATTGAACACTGACCCACATCAATAAGGTGCCAAAGGATGCGCAATTGGGCCAGGCATCTCCAGCTGTTGAAAAATTGCAAATTTCCTTGGTTTCCATGGAGTAAGAGCCGTTGCTGGGCACGTGGTCTTGACATCATTGATTATTCATTTGTGGCTACAGCCAAAAGTATTGGTGGGAGAGCAACGCGGTTTGCACCATTCGATTTCTCGTCACAAAATACGTCGGATTAGCCTCTTACCAGCAGCATTGGAACAGTTTTTCTACTTTTGGATTTTTGCCTGGTCTTTTTGCGAATTGAATTCGGCTACATTAACTATGTACAATCGCGACTGGTCATTACTATATTCAACTTTTCATTATAAGTTATGTGCCCTTCGGTAGCCCAGACGACGTCAAATCTTTGGGCCAAGCCCATTTAACTCACCCAGCAAATGTCTTACTTCTAAGTCGAAGACAAACTCAATGTCTTTATCTACATGTAGAAAAACCACACCATTTGTATATAAAAAAAACAAAAGGTACTTGATACAATCCGCTGTAAAAAGTACAATTGAACACTGACCCACATCAATAAGGTGCCAAAGGATGCGCAATTGGGCCAGGCATCTCCAGCTGTTGAAAAATTGCAAATTTCCTTGGTTTCCATGGAGTAAGAGCCGTTGCTGGGCACGTGATCTTGACATCATTGATTATTCATTTGTGGCTACAGCCAAAAGTATTGGTCGGAGAGCAACGCGGTTTGCACCATTCGATTTCTCGTCACAAAATACGTCGGATTAGCCTCTTACCAGCAGCATTGGAACAGTTTTTCCACTTTTGGATTTTTGCCTGGTCATTTTGCTAATTGAAATCGGCTACATTAACTATGTACAATCGCGACTGGTCATTACTATATTCAACATTTCATTATAAGTTATGTGCCCTTCGGTAGCCCAGACGACGTCAAATCTTTGGGCCAAGCCCATTTAACTCACCCAGCAAATGTCTTACTTCTAAGTCGAAGACAAACTCAATGTCTTTATCTACATGTAGAAAAACCACACCATTTGTATATAAAAAAAACACAAGGTACTTGATACAACCCGCTGTAAAAAGTACAATTGAACACTGACCCACATCAATAAGGTGCCAAAGGATGCGCAATTGGGCCAGGCATCTCCAGCTGTTGAAAAATTGCAAATTTCCTTGGTTTCCATGGAGTAAGAGCCGTTGCTGGGCACGTGATCTTGACATCATTGATTATTCATTTGTGGCTACAGCCAAAAGTATTGGTCGGAGAGCAACGCGGTTTGCACCATTCGATTTCTCGTCACAAAATACGTCGGATTAGCCTCTTACCAGCAGCATTGGAACAGTTTTTCCACTTTTGGATTTTTGCCTGGTCTTTTTGCTAATTGAAATCGGCTGCATTAACTATGTACAATCGCGACTGGTCATTACTATATTCAACTTTTCATTATAAGTTATGTGCCCTTCGGTAGCCCAGACGACGTCAAATCTTTGGGCCAAGCCCATTTAACTCACCCAACAAATGTCTTACTTCTAAGTCGAAGACAAACTCAATGTCTTTATCTACATGTAGAAAAACCACACCATTTGTATGTAAAAAAAACAAAAGGTACTTGATACAATCCGCTGTATAAAGTACAATTGAACACTGACCCACATCAATAAGGTGCCAAAGGATGCGCAATTGGGCCAGGCATCTCCAGCTGTTGAAAAATTGCAAATTTCCTTGGTTTCCATGGAGTAAGAGCCGTTGCTGGGCACGTGATCTTGACATCATTGATTATTCATTTGTGGCTGCAGCCAAAAGTATTGGTCGGAGAGCAACGCGGTTTGCACCATTCGATTTCTCGTCACAAAATACGTCGGATTAGCCTCTTACCAGCAGCATTGGAACAGTTTTTCCACTTTTGGATTTTTGCCTGGTCTTTTTGCTTATTGAAATCGGGTACATTAGCTATGTACAATCGCGACTGGTCATTACTATATTCAATTTTTCATTATAAGTTATGTGCCCTTCGGTAGCCCAGACGACGTCAAATCTTTGGGCCAAGCCCATTTAACTCACCCAACAAATGTCTTACTTCTAAGTCGAAGACAAACTCAATGTCTTTATCTACATGTAGAAAAACCACACCATTTGTATGTAAAAAAAACAAAAGGTACTTGATACAATCCGCTGTAAAAAGTACAATTGAACACTGACCCACATCAATAAGGTGCCAAAGGATGCGCAATTGGGCCAGGCATCTCCAGCTGTTGAAAAATTGCAAATTTCCTTGGTTTCCATGGAGTAAGAGCCGTTGCTGGGCACGTGATCTTGACATCATTGATTATTCATTTGTGGCTACAGCCAAAAGTATTGGTCGGAGAGCAACGCGGTTTGCACCATTCGATTTCTCGTCACAAAATACGTCGGATTAGCCTCTTACCAGCAGCATTGGAACAGTTTTTCCACTTTTGGATTTTTGCCTGGTCTTTTTGCGAATTAAAATCGGCTACATTAACTATGTACAATCGCGACTGGTCATTACTATATTCAACTTTTCATTATAAGTTATGTGCCCTTCGGTAGCCCAGACGACGTCAAATCTTTGGGCCAAGCCCATTTAACTCACCCAGCAAATGTCTTACTTCTAAGTCGAAGAAAAACTCAATGTCTTTATCTACATGTAGAAAAACCACACCATTTGTATATAAAAAAAACACAAGGTACTTGATACAATCCGCTGTAAAAAGTACAATTGAACACTGACCCACATCAATAAGGTGCCAAAGGATGCGCAATTGGGCCAGGCATCTCCAGCTGTTGAAAAATTGCAAATTTCCTTGGTTTCCATGGAGTAAGAGCCGTTGCTGGGCACGTGATCTTGACATCATTGATTATTCATTTGTGGCTACAGCCAAAAGTATTGGTCGGAGAGCAACGCGGTTTGCACCATTCGATTTCTCGTCACAAAATACGTCGGATTAGCCTCTTACCAGCAGCATTGGAACAGTTTTTCCACTTTTGGATTTTTGCCTGCTCATTTTGCTAATTGAAATCGGCTACATTAACTATGTACAATCGCGACTGGTCATTACTATATTCAACATTTCATTATAAGTTATGTGCCCTTCGGTAGCCCAGACGACGTCAAATCTTTGGGCCAAGCCCATTTAACTCACCCAGCAAATGTCTTACTTCTAAGGCGATGACAAACTCAATGTCTTTATCTACATGTAGAAAAACCACACCATTTGTATATAAAAAAACACAAGGTACTTGATACAATCCGCTGTAAAAAGTACAATTGAACACTGACCCACATCAATAAGGTGCCAAAAGATGCGCAATTGGGCCAGGCATCTTCAGCTGTTGAAAAATTGCAAATTTCTATGGTTTCCATGGAGTAAGAGCCGTTGCTGGGCACGTGATCTTGACATCATTGATTATTCATTTGTAGCTACAGCCAAAAGTATTGGTCGGAGAGCAACGCGGTTTGCACCATTCGATTTCTCGTCACAAAATACGTCGGATTAGCCTCTTACCAGCAGCATTGGAACAGTTTTTCCACTTTTGGATTTTTGCCTGGTCTTTTTGCGAATTGAAATCGGCTACATTAACTATGTACAATCGCGACTGGTCATTACTATATTCAACATTTCATTATAAGTTATGTGCCCTTCGGTAGCCCAGACGACGTCAAATCTTTGGGCCAAGCCCATTTAACTCACCCAGCAAATGTCTTACTTCTAAGTCGAAGACAAACTCAATGTCTTTATCTACATGTAGAAAAACCACACCATTTGTATATAAAAAAAACAAAAGGTACTTGATACAATCCGCTGTAAAAAGTACAATTGAACACTGACCCACATCAATAAGGTGCCAAAGGATGCGCAATTGGGCCAGGCATCTCCAGCTGTTGAAAAATTGCAAATTTCCTTGGTTTCCATGGAGTAAGAGCCGTTGCTGGGCACGTGATCTTGACATCATTGATTATTCATTTGTGGCTACAGCCAAAAGTATTGGTCGGAGAGCAACGCGGTTTGCACCATTCGATTTCTCGTCACAAAATACGTCGGATTAGCCTCTTACCAGCAGCATTGGAACAGTTTTTCCACTTTTGGATTTTTGCCTGGTCTTTTTGCGAATTAAAATCGGCTACATTAACTATGTACAATCGCGACTGGTCATTACTATATTCAACTTTTCATTATAAGTTATGTGCCCTTCGGTAGCCCAGACGACGTCAAATCTTTGGGCCAAGCCCATTTAACTCACCCAGCAAATGTATTACTTCTAAGTCGAAGACAAACTCAATGTCTTTATCTACATGTAAAAAAACCACACCATTTGTATATAAAAAAAACACAAGGTACTTGATACAATCCGCTGTAAAAAGTACAATTGAACACTGACCCACATCAAAAAGGTGCCAAAGGATGCGCAATTGGGCCAGGCATCTCCAGCTGTTGAAAAATTGCAAATTTCCTTGGTTTCCATGGAGTAAGAGCCGTTGCTGGGCACGTGATCTTGACATCATTGATTATTCATTTGTGGCTACAGCCAAAAGTATTGGTCGGAGAGCAACGCGGTTTGCACCATTCGATTTCTCGTCACAAAATACGTCGGATTAGCCTCTTACCAGCAGCATTGGAACAGTTTTTCCACTTTTGGATTTTTGCCTGGTCATTTTGCTAATTGAAATCGGCTACATTAACTATGTACAATCGCGACTGGTCATTACTATATTCAACATTTCATTATAAGTTATGTGCCCTTCGGTAGCCCAGACGACGTCAAATCTTTGGGCCAAGCCCATTTAACTCACCCAGCAAATGTCTTACTTCTAAGTCGAAGACAAACTCAATGTCTTTATCTACATGTAGAAAAACCACACCATTTGTATATAAAAAAAACACAAGGTACTTGATACAACCCGCTGTAAAAAGTACAATTGAACACTGACCCACATCAATAAGGTGCCAAAGGATGCGCAATTGGGCCAGGCATCTCCAGCTGTTGAAAAATTGCAAATTTCCTTGGTTTCCATGGAGTAAGAGCCGTTGCTGGGCACGTGATCTTGACATCATTGATTATTCATTTGTGGCTACAGCCAAAAGTATTGGTCGGAGAGCAACGCGGTTTGCACCATTCGATTTCTCGTCACAAAATACGTCGGATTAGCCTCTTACCAGCAGCATTGGAACAGTTTTTCCACTTTTGGATTTTTGCCTGGTCTTTTTGCTAATTGAAATCGGCTACATTAACTATGTACAATCGCGACTGGTCATTACTATATTCAACATTTCATTATAAGTTATGTGCCCTTCGGTAGCCCAGACGACGTCAAGTCTTTGGGCCAAGCCCATTTAACTCACCCAGCAAATGTCTTACTTCTAAGTCGAAGACAAACTCAATGTCTTTATCTACATGTAGAAAAACCACACCATTTGTATAAAAAAAACAAAAGGTACTTGATACAACCCGCTGTAAAAAGTACAATTGAACACTGACCCACATCAATAAGGTGCCAAAGGATGCGCAATTGGGCCAGGCATCTCCAGCTGTTGAAAAATTGCAAATTTCTATGGTTTCCATGGAGTAAGAGCCGTTGCTGGGCACGTGATCTTGACATCATTGATTATTCATTTGTGGCTACAGCCAAAAGTATTGGTCGGAGAGCAACGCGGTTTGCACCATTCGATTTCTCGTCACAAAATACGTCGGATTAGCCTCTTACCAGCAGCATTGGAACAGTTTTTCCACTTTTGGATTTTTGCCTGGTCTTTTTGCTAATTGAAATCGGCTGCATTAACTATGTACAATCGCGACTGGTCATTACTATATTCAACTTTTCATTATAAGTTATGTGCCCTTCGGTAGCCCAGACGACGTCAAATCTTTGGGCCAAGCCCATTTAACTCACCCAACAAATGTCTTACTTCTAAGTCGAAGACAAACTCAATGTCTTTATCTACATGTAGAAAAACCACACCATTTGTATGTAAAAAAAACAAAAGGTACTTGATACAATCCGCTGTAAAAAGTACAATTGAACACTGACCCACATCAATAAGGTGCCAAAGGATGCGCAATTGGGCCAGGCATCTCCAGCTGTTGAAAAATTGCAAATTTCCTTGGTTTCCATGGAGTAAGAGCCGTTGCTGGGCACGTGATCTTGACATCATTGATTATTCATTTGTGGCTACAGCCAAAAGTATTGGTCGGAGAGCAACGCGGTTTGCACCATTCGATTTCTCGTCACAAAATACGTCGGATTAGCCTCTTACCAGCAGCATTGGAACAGTTTTTCCACTTTTGGATTTTTGCCTGGTCTTTTTGCGAATTAAAATCGGCTACATTAACTATGTACAATCGCGACTGGTCATTACTATATTCAACTTTTCATTATAAGTTATGTGCCCTTCGGTAGCCCAGACGACGTCAAATCTTTGGGCCAAGCCCATTTAACTCACCCAGCAAATGTATTACTTCTAAGTCGAAGACAAACTCAATGTCTTTATCTACATGTAAAAAAACCACACCATTTGTATATAAAAAAAACACAAGGTACTTGATACAATCCGCTGTAAAAAGTACAATTGAACACTGACCCACATCAAAAAGGTGCCAAAGGATGCGCAAATGGGCCAGGCATCTCCAGCTGTTGAAAAATTGCAAATTTCCTTGGTTTCCATGGAGTAAGAGCCGTTGCTGGGCACGTGATCTTGACATCATTGATTATTCATTTGTGGCTACAGCCAAAAGTATTGGTCGGAGAGCAACGCGGTTTGCACCATTCGATTTCTCGTCACAAAATACGTCGGATTAGCCTCTTACCAGCAGCATTGGAACAGTTTTTCTACTTTTGGATTTTTGCCTGGTCTTTTTGCGAATTGAAATCGGGTACATTAGCTATGTACAATCGCGACTGGTCATTACTATATTTTATTTTTCATTATAAGTTATGTGCCCTTCGGTAGCCCAGACGACGTCAAATCTTTGGGCCAAGCCCATTTAATTCACCCAGTAATTGTCTTACTTCTAAGTCGAAGACAAACTCAATGTCTTTATCTACATGTAGAAAAACCACACCATTTGTATATAAAAAAAAACAAAAGGTTACTTGATACAATCCGCTGTAAAAAGTACAATTGAACACTGACCCACATCAATAAGGTGCCAAAGGATGCGCAATTGGGCCAGGCATCTCCAGCTGTTGAAAAATTGCAAATTTCCTTGGTTTCCATGGAGTAAGAGCCGTTGCTGGGCACGTGGTCTTGACATCATTGATTATTCATTTGTGGCTACAGCCAAAAGTATTGGTGGGAGAGCAACGCGGTTTGCACCATTCGATTTCTCGTCACAAAATACGTCGGATTAGCCTCTTACCAGCAGCATTGGAACAGTTTTTCTACTTTTGGATTTTTGCCTGGTCTTTTTGCGAATTGAATTCGGCTACATTAACTATGTACAATCGCGACTGGTCATTACTATATTCAACTTTTCATTATAAGTTTTGTGCCCTTCGGTAGCCCAGACGACGTCAAATCTTTGGGCCAAGCCCATTTAACTCACCCAGCAAATGTCTTACTTCTAAGTCGAAGACAAACTCAATGTCTTTATCTACATGTAGAAAAACCACACCATTTGTATAAAAAAAACAAAAGGTACTTGATACAACCCGCTGTAAAAAGTACAATTGAACACTGACCCACATCAATAAGGTGCCAAAGGATGCGCAATTGGGCCAGGCATCTCCAGCTGTTGAAAAATTGCAATTTCCTTGGTTTCCATGGAGTAAGAGCCGTTGCTGGGCACGTGATCTTGACATCATTGATTATTCATTTGTGGCTACAGCCAAAAGTATTGGTCGGAGAGCAACGCGGTTTGCACCATTCGATTTCTCGTCACAAAATACGTCGGATTAGCCTCTTACCAGCAGCATTGGAACAGTTTTTCCACTTTTGGATTTTTGCCTGGTCTTTTTGCGAATTAAAATCGGCTACATTAACTATGTACAATCGCGACTGGTCATTACTATATTCAACTTTTCATTATAAGTTATGTGCCCTTCGGTAGCCCAGACGACGTCAAATCTTTGGGCCAAGCCCATTTAACTCACCCAGCAAATGTCTTACTTCTAAGTCGAAGAAAAACTCAATGTCTTTATCTACATGTAGAAAAACCACACCATTTGTATATAAAAAAAACACAAGGTACTTGATACAATCCGCTGTAAAAAGTACAATTGAACACTGACCCACATCAATAAGGTGCCAAAGGATGCGCAATTGGGCCAGGCATCTCCAGCTGTTGAAAAATTGCAAATTTCCTTGGTTTCCATGGAGTAAGAGCCGTTGCTGGGCACGTGATCTTGACATCATTGATTATTCATTTGTGGCTACAGCCAAAAGTATTGGTCGGAGAGCAACGCGGTTTGCACCATTCGATTTCTCGTCACAAAATACGTCGGATTAGCCTCTTACCAGCAGCATTGGAACAGTTTTTCCACTTTTGGATTTTTGCCTGCTCATTTTGCTAATTGAAATCGGCTACATTAACTATGTACAATCGCGACTGGTCATTACTATATTCAACATTTCATTATAAGTTATGTGCCCTTCGGTAGCCCAGACGACGTCAAATCTTTGGGCCAAGCCCATTTAACTCACCCAGCAAATGTCTTACTTCTAAGGCGATGACAAACTCAATGTCTTTATCTACATGTAGAAAAACCACACCATTTGTATATAAAAAAACACAAGGTACTTGATACAATCCGCTGTAAAAAGTACAATTGAACACTGACCCACATCAATAAGGTGCCAAAAGATGCGCAATTGGGCCAGGCATCTTCAGCTGTTGAAAAATTGCAAATTTCTATGGTTTCCATGGAGTAAGAGCCGTTGCTGGGCACGTGATCTTGACATCATTGATTATTCATTTGTGGCTACAGCCAAAAGTATTGGTCGGAGAGCAACGCGGTTTGCACCATTCGATTTCTCGTCACAAAATACGTCGGATTAGCCTCTTACCAGCAGCATTGGAACAGTTTTTCCACTTTTGGATTTTTGCCTGGTCTTTTTGCGAATTGAAATCGGCTACATTAACTATGTACAATCGCGACTGGTCATTACTATATTCAACATTTCATTATAAGTTATGTGCCCTTCGGTAGCCCAGACGACGTCAAATCTTTGGGCCAAGCCCATTTAACTCACCCAGCAAATGTCTTACTTCTAAGTCGAAGACAAACTCAATGTCTTTATCTACATGTAGAAAAACCACACCATTTGTATATAAAAAAAACAAAAGGTACTTGATACAATCCGCTGTAAAAAGTACAATTGAACACTGACCCACATCAATAAGGTGCCAAAGGATGCGCAATTGGGCTAGGCATCTCCAGCTGTTGAAAAATTGCAAATTTCCTTGGTTTCCATGGAGTAAGAGCCGTTGCTGGGCACGTGATCTTGACATCATTGATTATTCATTTGTGGCTACAGCCAAAAGTATTGGTCGGAGAGCAACGCGGTTTGCACCATTCGATTTCTCGTCACAAAATACGTCGGATTAGCCTCTTACCAGCAGCATTGGAACAGTTTTTCCACTTTTGGATTTTTGCCTGGTCTTTTTGCGAATTAAAATCGGCTACATTAACTATGTACAATCGCGACTGGTCATTACTATATTCAACTTTTCATTATATGTTATGTGCCCTTCGGTAGCCCAGACGACGTCAAATCTTTGGGCCAAGCCCATTTAACTCACCCAGCAAATGTATTACTTCTAAGTCGAAGACAAACTCAATGTCTTTATCTACATGTAAAAAAACCACACCATTTGTATATAAAAAAAACACAAGGTACTTGATACAATCCGCTGTAAAAAGTACAATTGAACACTGACCCACATCAAAAAGGTGCCAAAGGATGCGCAATTGGCCAGGCATCTCCAGCTGTTGAAAAATTGCAAATTTCCTTGGTTTCCATGGAGTAAGAGCCGTTGCTGGGCACGTGATCTTGACATCATTGATTATTCATTTGTGGCTACAGCCAAAAGTATTGGTCGGAGAGCAACGCGGTTTGCACCATTCGATTTCTCGTCACAAAATACGTCGGATTAGCCTCTTACCAGCAGCATTGGAACAGTTTTTCTACTTTTGGATTTTTGCCTGGTCTTTTTGCGAATTGAAATCGGGTACATTAGCTATGTACAATCGCGACTGGTCATTACTATATTCAATTTTTCATTATAAGTTATGTGCCCTTCGGTAGCCCAGACGACGTCAAATCTTTGGGCCAAGCCCATTTAATTCACCCAGTAATTGTCTTACTTCTAAGTCGAAGACAAACTCAATGTCTTTATCTACATGTAGAAAAAACCACACCATTTGTATATAAAAAAAACAAAGGTACTTGATACAAACCGCTGTAAAAAGTACAATTGAACACTGACCCACATCAATAAGGTGCCAAAGGATGCGCAATTGGGCCAGGCATCTCCAGCTGTTGAAAAATTGCAAATTTCCTTGGTTTCCATGGAGTAAGAGGCCGTTGCCTGGGCACGTGGTCTTGACATCATTGATTATTCATTTGTGGCTACAGCCAAAAGTATTGGTCGGAGAGCAACGCGGTTTGCACCATTCGATTTCTCGTCACAAAATACGTCGGATTAGCCTCTTACCAGCAGCATTGGAACAGTTTTTCTACTTTTGGATTTTTGCCTGGTCTTTTTGCGAATTGAATTCGGCTACATTAACTATGTACAATCGCGACTGGTCATTACTATATTCAACTTTTCTTATAAGTTTTGTGCCCTTCGGTAGCCCAGACGACGTCAAATCTTTGGGCCAAGCCCATTTAAACTCACCCAGCAAATGTCTTACTTCTAAGTCGAAGACAAACTCAATGTCTTTATCTACATGTAGAAAAACCACACCATTGTATATAAAAAAAACAAAAGGTACTTGATACAATCCGCTGTAAAAAGTACAATTGAACACTGACCCACATCAATAAGGTGCCAAAGGATGCGCAATTGGGCCAGGCATCTCCAGCTGTTGAAAAATTGCAAATTTCCTTGGTTTCCATGGAGTAAGAGCCGTTGCTGGGCACGTGATCTTGACATCATTGATTATTCATTTGTGGCTACAGCCAAAAGTATTGGTCGGAGAGCAACGCGGTTTGCACCATTCGATTTCTCGTCACAAAATACGTCGGATTAGCCTCTTACCAGCAGCATTGGAACAGTTTTTCCACTTTTGGATTTTTGCCTGGTCATTTTGCTAATTGAAATCGGCTACATTAACTATGTACAATCGCGACTGGTCATTACTATATTCAACATTTCATTATAAGTTATGTGCCCTTCGGTAGCCCAGACGACGTCAAATCTTTGGGCCAAGCCCATTTAACTCACTCACCCAGCAAATGTCTTACTTCTAAGTCGAAGACAAACTCAATGTCTTTATCTACATGTAGAAAAACCACACCATTTGTATAAAAAAAACAAAAGTACTTGATACAACCCGCTGTAAAAAGTACAATTGAACACTGGACCCACATCAATAAGGTGCCAAAGGATGCGCAATGGGCCAGGCATCTCCAGCTGTTGAAAAATTGCAAATTTCTATGGTTTCCATGGAGTAAGAGCCGTTGCTGGGCACGTGATCTTGACATCATTGATTATTCATTTGTGGCTACAGCCAAAAGTATTGGTCGGAGAGCAACGCGGTTTGCACATTCGATTTCTCGTCACAAAATACGTCGGATTAGCCTCTTACCAGCAGCATTGAACAGTTTTTTCCACTTTTGGATTTTTGCCTGGTCTTTTTGCTAATTGAAATCGGCTGCATTAACTATGTACAATCGCGACTGGTCATTACTATATTCAACTTTTCATATAAGTTATGTGCCCTTCGGTAGCCCAGACGACGTCAAATCTTTGGGCCAAGCCCATTTAACTCACCCAACAAATGTCTTACTTCTAAGTCGAGACAAACTCAATGTCTTTATCTACATGTAGAAAAACCACACCATTTGTATGTAAAAAAAACAAAAGGTACTTGATACAATCCGCTGTAAAAAGTACAAATTGAACACTGACCCACATCAATAAGGTGCCAAAGGATGCGCAATTGGGCCAGGCATCTCCAGCTGTTGAAAAATTGCAAATTTCCTTGGTTTCCATGGAGTAAGAGCCGTTGCTGGGCACGTGATCTTGACATCATTGATTATTCATTTGTGGCTGCAGCCAAAAGTATTGGTCGGAGAGCAACGCGTTTGCACCATTCGATTTCTCGTCACAAAATACGTCGGATTAGCCTCTTACCAGCAGCATTGGAACAGTTTTTCCACTTTTGGATTTTTGCCTGGTCTTTTTGCTTATTGAAATCGGGTACATTAGCTATGTACAATCGCGACTGGTCATTACTATATTCAATTTTTCATTATAAGTTATGTGCCCTTCGGTAGCCCAGACGACGTCAAATCTTTGGGCCAAGCCCATTTAACTCACCCAACAAATGTCTTACTTCTAAGTCGAAGACAAACTCAATGTCTTTATCTACATGTAGAAAAACCACACCATTTGTATGTAAAAAAAACAAAAGGTACTTGATACAATCGCTGTAAAAAGTACAATTGAACACTGACCCACATCAATAAGGTGCCAAAGGATGCGCAATTGGGCCAGGCATCTCCAGCTGTTGAAAAATTGCAAATTTCCTTGGTTTCCATGGAGTAAGAGCCGTTGCTGGGCACGTGATCTTGACATCATTGATTATTCATTTGTGGCTACAGCAAAAGTATTGGTCGGAGAGCAACGCGGTTTGCACCATTCGATTTCTCGTCACAAAATACGTCGGATTAGCCTCTTACCAGCAGCATTGGAACAGTTTTTCCACTTTTGGATTTTTGCCTGGTCTTTTTGCGAATTAAAATCGGCTACATTAACTATGTACAATCGCGACTGGTCATTACTATATTCAACTTTTCATTATAAGTTATGTGCCCTTCGGTAGCCCAGACGACGTCAAATCTTTGGGCCAAGCCCATTTAACTCACCCAGCAAATGTCTTACTTCTAAGTCGAAGAAAAACTCAATGTCTTTATCTACATGTAGAAAAACCACACCATTTGTATATAAAAAAAAACACAAGGTACTTGATACAATCCGCTGTAAAAAGTACAATGAACACTGACCCACATCAATAAGGTGCCAAAGGATGCGCAATTGGGCCAGGCATCTCCAGCTGTTGAAAAATTGCAAATTTCCTTGGTTTCCATGGAGTAAGAGCCGTTGCTGGGCACGTGATCTTGACATCATTGATTATTCATTTGTGGCTACAGCCAAAAGTATTGTCGGAGAGCAACGCGGTTTGCACCATTCGATTTCTCGTCACAAAATACGTCGGATTAGCCTCTTACCAGCAGCATTGGAACAGTTTTTCCACTTTTGGATTTTTGCCTGCTCATTTTGCTAATTGAAATCGGCTACATTAACTATGTACAATCGCGACTGGTCATTACTATATTCAACATTTCATTATAAGTTATGTGCCCTTCGGTAGCCCAGACGACGTCAAATCTTTGGGCCAAGCCATTTAACTCACCCAGCAAATGTCTTACTTCTAAGGCGATGACAAACTCAATGTCTTTATCTACATGTAGAAAAACCACACCATTTGTATATAAAAAAACACAAGGTACTTGATACAATCCGCTGTAAAAAGTACAATTGAACACTGACCCACATCAATAAGGTGCCAAAAGATGCGCAATTGGGCCAGGCATCTTCAGCTGTTGAAAAATTGCAAATTTCTATGGTTTCCATGGAGTAAGAGCCGTTGCTGGGCACGTGATCTTGACATCATTGATTATTCATTTGTGGCTACAGCCAAAAGTATTGGTCGGAGAGCAACGCGGTTTGCACCATTCGATTTCTCGTCACAAAATACGTCGGATTAGCCTCTTACCAGCAGCATTGGAACAGTTTTTCCACTTTTGGATTTTTGCCTGGTCTTTTTGCGAATTGAAATCGGCTACATTAACTATGTACAATCGCGACTGGTCATTACTATATTCAACATTTCATTATAAGTTATGTGCCCTTCGGTAGCCCAGACGACGTCAAATCTTTGGGCCAAGCCCATTTAACTCACCCAGCAAATGTCTTACTTCTAAGTCGAAGACAAACTCAATGTCTTTATCTACATGTAGAAAAACCACACCATTTGTATATAAAAAAAACAAAAGGTACTTGATACAACCCGCTGTAAAAAGTACAATTGAACACTGACCCACATCAATAAGGTGCCAAAGGATGCGCAATTGGGCCAGGCATCTCCAGCTGTTGAAAATTGCAAATTTCTATGGTTTCCATGGAGTAATAGCCGTTGATGGGCACGTGATCTTGACATCATTGATTATTCATTTGTGGCTACAGCCAAAAGTATTGGTCGGAGAGCAACGCGGTTTGCACCATTCGATTTCTCGTCACAAAATACGTCGGATTAGCCTCTTACCAGCAGCATTGGAACAGTTTTTCCACTTTTGGATTTTTGCCTGGTCTTTTTGCTAATTGAAATCGGCTGCATTAACTATGTACAATCGCGACTGGTCATTACTATATTCAACTTTTCATTATAAGTTATGTGCCCTTCGGTAGCCCAGACGACGTCAAATCTTTGGGCCAAGCCCATTTAACTCACCAACAAATGTCTTACTTCTAAGTCGAAGACAAACTCAATGTCTTTATCTACATGTAGAAAAACCACACCATTTGTATATAAAAAAAACAAAAGGTACTTGATACAATCCGCTGTAAAAAGTACAATTGAACACTGACCCACATCAATAAGGTGCCAAAGGATGCGCAATTGGGCCAGGCATCTCCAGCTGTTGAAAAATTGCAAATTTCCTTGGTTTCCATGGAGTAAGAGCCGTTGCTGGGCACGTGATCTTGACATCATTGATTATTCATTTGTGGCTACAGCCAAAAGTATTGGTCGGAGAGCAACGCGGTTTGCACCATTCGATTTCTCGTCACAAAATACGTCGGATTAGCCTCTTACCAGCAGCATTGGAACAGTTTTTTCCACTTTTGGATTTTTGCCTGGTCTTTTTGCGAATTGAAATCGGCTACATTAACTATGTACAATCGCGACTGGTCATTACTATACTCAACTTTTCATTATAAGTTATGTGCCCTTCGGTAGCCCAGACGACGTCAAATCTTTGGGCCAAGCCCATTTAACTCACCCAACAAATGTCTTACTTCTAAGTCGAAGACAAACTCAATGTCTTTATCTACATGTAGAAAAACCACACCATTTGTATATAAAAAAAACAAAAGGTACTTGATACAATCGCTGTAAAAAGTACAATTGAACACTGACCCACATCAATAAGGTGCCAAAGGATGCGCAATTGGGCCAGGCATCTCCAGCTGTTGAAAAATTGCAAATTTCCTTGGTTTCCATGGAGTAAGAGCCGTTGCTGGGCACGTGATCTTGACATCATTGATTATTCATTTGTGGCTACAGCCAAAAGTATTGTCGGATAGCAACACGGTTTGCACCATTCGATTTCTCGTCACAAAATACGTCGGATTAGCCTCTTACCAGCAGCATTGGAACAGTTTTTCCACTTTTGGATTTTTGCCTGGTCTTTTGCGATTGAAATCGGGTACATTAGCTATGTACAATCGCGACTGGTCATTACTATATTCAACTTTTCATTATATGTTATGTGCCCTTCGGTAGCCCAGACGACGTCAAATCTTTGGGCCAAGCCCATTTAACTCACCCAGCAAATGTCTTACTTCTAAGTCGAAGACAAACTCAATGTCTTTATCTACATGTAGAAAAACCACACCATTTGTATATAAAAAAAAAAAAGGTACTTGATACAATCCGCTGTAAAAAGTACAATTGAACACTGACCCACATCAATAAGGTGCCAAAGGATGCGCAATTGGGCCAGGCATCTCCAGCTGTTGAAAAATTGCAAATTTCCTTGGTTTCCATGGAGTAAGAGCCGTTGATGGGCACGTGATCTTGACATCATTGATTATTCATTTGTGGCTACAGCCAAAAGTATTGGTCGGAGAGCAACGCGGTTTGCACCATTCGATTTCTCGTCACAAAATACGTCGGATTAGCCTCTTACCAGCAGCATTGGAACAGTTTTTCCACTTTTGGATTTTTGCCTGCTCATTTTGCTAATTGAAATCGGCTACATTAACTATGTACAATCGCGACTGGTCATTACTATATTCAACATTTCATTATAAGTTATGTGCCCTTCGGTAGCCCAGACGACGTCAAATCTTTGGGCCAAGCCCATTTAACTCACCAGCAAATGTCTTACTTCTAAGGCGATGACAAACTCAATGGTCTTTATCTACATGTAGAAAAACCACACCATTTGTATGTAAAAAAAACAAAAGGTACTTGATACAATCCGCTGTAAAAGTACAATTGAACACTGACCCACATCAATAAGGTGCCAAAAGATGCGCAATTGGGCCAGGCATCTTCAGCTGTTGAAAAATTGCAAATTTCTATGGTTTCCATGGAGTAAGAGCCGTTGCTGGGCACGTGATCTTGACATCATTGATTATTCATTTGAGCCAAAAGTATTGGTCGGATAGCAACGCGGTTTGCACCATTCGATTTCTCGTCACAAAATACGTCGGATTAGCCTCTTACCAGCAGCATTGGAACAGTTCTTCTACTTTTGGATTTTTGCCTGATCTTTTTGCTAATTGAAATCGGCTGCATTAACTATGTACAATCGCGACTGGTCATTACTATATTCAACTTTTCATTATAAGTTATGTGCCCTTCGGTAGCCCAGACGACGTCAAATCTTTGGCAAGCCATTTAACTCACCCAACAAATGTCTTACTTCTAAGTCGAAGACAAACTCAATGTCTTTATCTACATGTAGAAAAACCACACCATTTGTATATAAAAAAAACACAATGTACTTGATACAATCCGCTGTAAAAAGTACAATTGAACACTGACCCACATCAATAAGGTGCCAAAGGATGCGAAATTGGGCCAGGCATCTCCAGCTGTTGAAAAATTGCAAATTTCCTTGGTTTCCATGGAGTAAGAGCCGTTGCTGGGCACGTGATCTTGACATCATTGATTATTCATTTGTGGCTACAGCCAAAAGTATTGGTCGGAGAGCAACGCGGTTTGCACCATTCGATTTCTCGTCACAAAATACGTCGGATTAGCCTCTTACCAGCAGCATTGGAACAGTTTTTCCACTTTGGGATTTTTGCCTGGTCATTTTGCTAATGAAATCGGCTACATTAACTATGTACAATCGCGACTGGTCATTACTATATTCAACATTTCATTATAAGTTATGTGCCCTTCGGTAGCCCAGACGACGTCAAATCTTTGGGCCAAGGCCCATTTAACTCACCCAGCAAATGTCTTACTTCTAAGTCGAAGACAAACTCAATGTCTTTATCTACATGTAGAAAAACCACACCATTTGTATATAAAAAAAAACACAAGGTACTTGATACAACCCGCTGTAAAAAGTACAATTGAACACTGACCCACATCAATAAGGTGCCAAAGGATGCGCAATTGGGCCAGGCATCTCCAGCTGTTGAAAAATTGCAAATTTCCTTGGTTTCCATGCAGTAAGAGCCGTTGCTGGGCACGTGATCTTGACATCATTGATTATTCATTTGTGGCTACAGCCAAAAGTATTGGTCGGAGAGCAACGCGGTTTGCACCATTCGATTTCTCGTCACAAAATACGTCGGATTAGCCTCTTACCAGCAGCATTGGAACAGTTTTTCCACTTTTGGATTTTTGCCTGGTCTTTTTGCTAATTGAAATCGGCTGCATTAACTATGTACAATCGCGACTGGTCATTACTATATTCAACTTTTCATTATAAGTTATGTGCCCTTCGGTAGCCCAGACGACGTCAAATCTTTGGGCCAAGCCCATTTAACTCACCCAACAAATGTCTTACTTCTAAGTCGAAGACAAAACTCAATGTCTTTATCTACATGTAGAAAAACCACACCATTTGTATATAAAAAAAACAAAAGGTACTTGATACAATCCGCTGTAAAAAGTACAATTGAACACTGACCCACATCAATAAGGTGCCAAAGGATGCGCAATTGGGCCAGGCATCTCCAGCTGTTGAAAAATTGCAAATTTCCTTGGTTTCCATGGAGTAAGAGCCGTTGCTGGGCACGTGATCTTGACATCATTGATTATTCATTTGTGGATACAGCCAAAAGTATTGGTCGGAGAGCAACGCGGTTTGCACCATTCGATTTCTCGTCACAAAATACGTCGGATTAGCCTCTTACCAGCAGCATTGGAACAGTTTTTCTACTTTTGGATTTTTGCCTGGTCTTTTTGCTAATTGAAATCGGCTACATTAACTATGTACAATCGCGACTGGTCATTACTATATTCAACTTTTCATTATAAGTTATGTGCCCTTCGGTAGCCCAGACGACGTCAAATCTTTGGGCCAAGCCCATTTAACTCACCCAACAAATGTCTTACTTCTAAGTCGAAGACAAACTCAATGTCTTTTATCTACATGTAGAAAAACCACACCATTTGTATATAAAAAAAAACAAAAGGTACTTGATACAATCCGCTGTAAAAAGTACAATTGAACACTGACCCACATCAATAAGGTGCCAAAGGATGCGCAATTGGGCCAGGCATCTCCAGCTGTTGAAAAATTGCAAATTTCCTTGGTTTCCATGGAGTAAGAGCCGTTGCTGGGCACGTGATCTTGACATCATTGATTATTCATTTGTGGCTACAGCCAAAAGTATTGGTCGGAGAGCAACGCGGTTTGCACCATTCGATTTCTCGTCACAAAATACGTCGGATTAGCCTCTTACCCAGCAGCATTGGAACAGTTTTTCCACTTTTGGATTTTTGCCTGGTCTTTTTGCGAATTGAAATCGGGTACATTAGCTATGTACAATCGCGACTGGTCATTACTATATTCAATTTTTCATTATATGTTATGTGCCCTTCGGTAGCCCAGACGACGTCAAATCTTTGGGCCAAGCCCATTTAACTCACCCAGCAAATGTCTTACTTCTAAGTCGAAGACAAACTCAATGTCTTTATCTACATGTAGAAAAACCACACCATTTGTATATAAAAAAAAAAAAGGTACTTGATACAATCCGCTGTAAAAAGTACAATTGAACACTGACCCACATCAATAAGGTGCCAAAGGATGCGCAATTGGGCCAGGCATCTCCAGCTGTTGAAAAATTGCAAATTTCCTTGGTTTCCATGGAGTAAGAGCCGTGCTGGGCACGTGATCTTGACATCATTGATTATTCATTTGTGGCTACAGCCAAAAGTATTGGTCGGAGAGCAACGCGGTTTGCACCATTCGATTTCTCGTCACAAAATACGTCGGATTAGCCTCTTACCAGCAGCATTGGAACAGTTTTTCTACTTTTGGATTTTTGCCTGGTCTTTTTGCGAATTGAAATCGGGTACATTAGCTATGTACAATCGCGACTGGTCATTACTATATTCAATTTTTCATTATAAGTTTATGTACCCTTCGGTAGCCCAGACGACGTCAAATCTTTGGGCCAAGCCCATTTAACTCACCCAGTAAATGTCTTACTTCTAAGTCGAAGACAAACTCAATGTCTTTATCTACATGTAGAAAAACCACACCATTTGTATATAAAAAAAACAAAAGGTACTTGATACAATCCGCTGTAAAAAGTACAATTGAACACTGACCCACATCAATAAGGTGCCAAAGGATGCGCAATTGGGCCAGGCAATCTCCAGCTGTTGAAAAATTGCAAATTTCCTTGGTTTCCATGGAGTAAGAGCCGTTGCTGGGCACGTGATCTTGACATCATTGATTATTCATTTGTGGCTACAGCCAAAAGTATTGGTCGGATAGCAACGCGGTTTGCACCATTCGATTTCTCGTCACAAAATACGTCGGATTAGCCTCTTACCAGCAGCATTGGAACAGTTCTTCTACTTTTGGATTTTTGCCTGATCATTTTGCTGATTGAAATCGGCTGCATTAACTATGTACAATCGCGACTGGTCATTACTATATTCAACTTTTCATTATAAGTTATGTGCCCTTCGGTAGCCCAGACGACGTCAAATCTTTGGGCCAAGCCCATTTAACTCACCCAACAAATGTCTTACTTCTAAGTCGAAGACAAACTCAATGTCTTTATCTACATGTAGAAAAACCACACCATTTGTATATAAAAAAAAACAAAAGGTACTTGATACAATCCGCTGTAAAAAGTACAATTGAACACTGACCCACATCAATAAGGTGCCAAAGGATGCGCAATTGGGCCAGGCATCTCCAGCTGTTGAAAAATTGCAAATTTCCTTGGTTTCCATGCAGTAAGAGCCGTTGCTGGGCACGTGATCTTGACATCATTGATTATTCATTTGTGGCTACAGCCAAAAGTATTGGTCGGAGAGCAACGCGGTTTGCACCATTCGATTTCTCGTCACAAAATACGTCGGATTAGCCTCTTACCAGCAGCATTGGAACAGTTTTTCCACTTTTGGATTTTTGCCTGCTCATTTTGCTAATTGAAATCGGCTACATTAACTATGTACAATCGCGACTGGTCATTACTATATTCAACTTTTCATTATAAGTTATGTGCCCTTCGGTAGCCCAGACGACGTCAAATCTTTGGGCCAAGCCCATTTAACTCACCCAACAAATGTCTTACTTCTAAGTCGAAGACAAACTCAATGTCTTTATCTACATGTAGAAAAACCACACCATTTGTATATAAAAAAAACAAAAGGTACTTGATACAATCCGCTGTAAAAAGTACAATTGAACACTGACCCACATCAATAAGGTGCCAAAGGATGCGCAATTGGGCCAGGCATCTCCAGCTGTTGAAAAATTGCAAATTTCCTTGGTTTCCATGGAGTAAGAGCCGTTGCTGGGCACGTGATCTTGACATCATTGATTATTCATTTGTGGCTACAGCCAAAAGTATTGGTCGGAGAGCAACGCGGTTTGCACCATTCGATTTCTCGTCACAAAATACGTCGGATTAGCCTCTTACCAGCAGCATTGGAACAGTTTTTCTACTTTTCGATTTTTGCCTGGTCTTTTTGCGAATTAAAATCGGCTACATTAACTATGTACAATCGCGACTGGTCATTACTATATTCAACTTTTCATTATAAGTTATGTGCCCTTCGGTAGCCCAGACGACGTCAAATCTTTGGGCCAAGCCCATTTAACTCACCCAGCAAATGTATTACTTCTAAGTCGAAGACAAACTCAATGTCTTTATCTACATGTAAAAAAACCACACCATTTGTATATAAAAAAAACACAAGGTACTTGATACAATCCGCTGTAAAAAGTACAATTGAACACTGACCCACATCAAAAAGGTGCCAAAGGATGCGCAATTGGGCCAGGCATCTCCAGCTGTTGAAAAATTGCAAATTTCCTTGGTTTCCATGGAGTAAGAGCCGTTGCTGGGCACGTGATCTTGACATCATTGATTATTCATTTGTGGCTACAGCCAAAAGTATTGGTCGGAGAGCAACGCGGTTTGCACCATTCGATTTCTCGTCACAAAATACGTCGGATTAGCCTCTTACCAGCAGCATTGGAACAGTTTTTCTACTTTTGGATTTTTGCCTGGTCTTTTTGCGAATTGAAATCGGGTACATTAGCTATGTACAATCGCGACTGGTCATTACTATATTCAATTTTTCATTATAAGTTATGTGCCCTTCGGTAGCCCAGACGACGTCAAATCTTTGGGCCAAGCCCATTTAACTCACCCAACAAATGTCTTACTTCTAAGTCGAAGACAAACTCAATGTCTTTATCTACATGTAGAAAAACCACACCATTTGTATATAAAAAAAACACAAGGTACTTGATACAATCCGCTGTAAAAAGTACAATTCAACACTGACCCACATCAATAAGGTGCCAAAGGATGCGCAATTGGGCCAGGCATCTCCAGCTGTTGAAAAATTGCAAATTTCCTTGGTTTCCATGGAGTAAGAGCCGTTGCTGGGCACGTGATCTTGACATCATTGATTATTCATTTGTGGCTACAGCCAAAAGTATTGGTCGGAGAGCAACGCGGTTTGCACCATTCGATTTCTCGTCACAAAATACGTCGGATTAGCCTCTTACCAGCAGCATTGGAACAGTTTTTCCACTTTTGGATTTTTGCCTGGTCTTTTTGCTAATTGAAATCGGCTACATTAACTATGTACAATCGCGACTGGTCATTACTATATTCAACTTTTCATTATAAGTTATGTGCCCTTCGGTAGCCCAGACGACGTCAAATCTTTGGGCCAAGCCCATTTAACTCACCCAGCAAATGTCTTACTTCTAAGTCGAAGACAAACTCAATGTCTTTATCTACATGTAGAAAAACCACACCATTTGTATGTAAAAAAAACAAAAGGTACTTGATACAATCCGCTGTAAAAAGTACAATTGAACACTGACCCACATCAATAAGGTGCCAAAGGATGCGCAATTGGGCCAGGCATCTCCAGCTGTTGAAAAATTGCAAATTTCCTTGGTTTCCATGGAGTAAGAGCCGTTGCTGGGCACGTGATCTTGACATCATTGATTATTCATTTGTGGCTACAGCCAAAAGTATTGGTCGGAGAGCAACGCGGTTTGCACCATTCGATTTCTCGTCACAAAATACGTCGGATTAGCCTCTTACCAGCAGCATTGGAACAGTTTTTCCACTTTTGGATTTTTGCCTGGTCTTTTTGCGAATTAAAATCGGCTACATTAACTATGTACAATCGCGACTGGTCATTACTATATTCAACTTTTCATTATAAGTTATGTGCCCTTCGGTAGCCCAGACGACGTCAAATCTTTGGGCCAAGCCCATTTAACTCACCCAGCAAATGTATTACTTCTAAGTCGAAGACAAACTCAATGTCTTTATCTACATGTAAAAAAACCACACCATTTGTATATAAAAAAAACACAAGGTACTTGATACAATCCGCTGTAAAAAGTACAATTGAACACTGACCCACATCAAAAAGGTGCCAAAGGATGCGCAATTGGGCCAGGCATCTCCAGCTGTTGAAAAATTGCAAATTTCCTTGGTTTCCATGGAGTAAGAGCCGTTGCTGGGCACGTGATCTTGACATCATTGATTATTCATTTGTGGCTACAGCCAAAAGTATTGGTCGGAGAGCAACGCGGTTTGCACCATTCGATTTCTCGTCACAAAATACGTCGGATTAGCCTCTTACCAGCAGCGTTGGAACAGTTTTTCTACTTTTGGATTTTTGCCTGGTCTTTTTGCGAATTGAAATCGGGTACATTAGCTATGTACAATCGCGACTGGTCATTACTATATTCAATTTTTCATTATAAGTTATGTGCCCTTCGGTAGCCCAGACGACGTCAAATCTTTGGGCCAAGCCCATTTAATTCACCCAGTAAATGTCTTACTTCTAAGTCGAAGACAAACTCAATGTCTTTATCTACATGTAGAAAAACCACACCATTTGTATATAAAAAAAACAAAAGGTACTTGATACAATCCGCTGTAAAAAGTACAATTGAACACTGACCCACATCAATAAGGTGCCAAAGGATGCGCAATTGGGCCAGGCATCTCCAGCTGTTTAAAAATTGCAAATTTCCTTGGTTTCCATGGAGTAAGAGCCGTTGCTGGGCACGTGGTCTTGACATCATTGATTATTCATTTGTGGCTACAGCCAAAAGTATTGGTCGGAGAGCAACGCGGTTTGCACCATTCGATTTCTCGTCACAAAATACGTCGGATTAGCCTCTTACCAGCAGCATTGGAACAGTTCTTCTACTTTTGGATTTTTGCCTGATCTTTTTGCTAATTGAAATCGGCTGCATTAACTATGTACAATCGCGACTGGTCATTACTATATTCAACTTTTCATTATAAGTTATGTGCCCTTCGGTAGCCCAGACGACGTCAAATCTTTGGGCCAAGCCCATTTAACTCACCCAACAAATGTCTTACTTCTAAGTCGAAGACAAACTCAATGTCTTTATCTACATGTAGAAAAACCACACCATTTGTATATAAAAAAAACAAAAGGTACTTGATACAATCCGCTGTAAAAAGTACAATTGAACACTGACCCACATCAATAAGGTGCCAAAGGATGCGAAATTGGGCCAGGCATCTCCAGCTGTTGAAAAATTGCAAATTTCCTTGGTTTCCATGGAGTAAGAGCCGTTGCTGGGCACGTGATCTTGACATCATTGATTATTCATTTGTGGCTACAGCCAAAAGTATTGGTCGGAGAGCAACGCGGTTTGCACCATTCGATTTCTCGTCACAAAATACGTCGGATTAGCCTCTTACCAGCAGCATTGGAACAGTTTTTCCACTTTGGGATTTTTGCCTGGTCATTTTGCTAATTGAAATCGGCTACATTAACTATGTACAATCGCGACTGGTCATTACTATATTCAACATTTCATTATAAGTTATGTGCCCTTCGGTAGCCCAGACGACGTCAAATCTTTGGGCCAAGCCCATTTAACTCACCCAGCAAATGTCTTACTTCTAAGTCGAAGACAAACTCAATGTCTTTATCTACATGTAGAAAAACCACACCATTTGTATATAAAAAAAACACAAGGTACTTGATACAACCCGCTGTAAAAAGTACAATTGAACACTGACCCACATCAATAAGGTGCCAAAGGATGCGCAATTGGGCCAGGCATCTCCAGCTGTTGAAAAATTGCAAATTTCCTTGGTTTCCATGCAGTAAGAGCCGTTGCTGGGCACGTGATCTTGACATCATTGATTATTCATTTGTGGCTACAGCCAAAAGTATTGGTCGGAGAGCAACGCGGTTTGCACCATTCGATTTCTCGTCACAAAATACGTCGGATTAGCCTCTTACCAGCAGCATTGGAACAGTTTTTCCACTTTTGGATTTTTGCCTGGTCTTTTTGCTAATTGAAATCGGCTGCATTAACTATGTACAATCGCGACTGGTCATTACTATATTCAACTTTTCATTATAAGTTATGTGCCCTTCGGTAGCCCAGACGACGTCAAATCTTTGGGCCAAGCCCATTTAACTCACCCAACAAATGTCTTACTTCTAAGTCGAAGACAAACTCAATGTCTTTATCTACATGTAGAAAAACCACACCATTTGTATATAAAAAAAACAAAAGGTACTTGATACAATCCGCTGTAAAAAGTACAATTGAACACTGACCCACATCAATAAGGTGCCAAAGGATGCGCAATTGGGCCAGGCATCTCCAGCTGTTGAAAAATTGCAAATTTCCTTGGTTTCCATGGAGTAAGAGCCGTTGCTGGGCACGTGATCTTGACATCATTGATTATTCATTTGTGGATACAGCCAAAAGTATTGGTCGGAGAGCAACGCGGTTTGCACCATTCGATTTCTCGTCACAAAATACGTCGGATTAGCCTCTTACCAGCAGCATTGGAACAGTTTTTCTACTTTTGGATTTTTGCCTGGTCTTTTTGCTAATTGAAATCGGCTACATTAACTATGTACAATCGCGACTGGTCATTACTATATTCAACTTTTCATTATAAGTTATGTGCCCTTCGGTAGCCCAGACGACGTCAAATCTTTGGGCCAAGCCCATTTAACTCACCCAACAAATGTCTTACTTCTAAGTCGAAGACAAACTCAATGTCTTTATCTACATGTAGAAAAACCACACCATTTGTATATAAAAAAAACAAAAGGTACTTGATACAATCCGCTGTAAAAAGTACAATTGAACACTGACCCACATCAATAAGGTGCCAAAGGATGCGCAATTGGGCCAGGCATCTCCAGCTGTTGAAAAATTGCAAATTTCCTTGGTTTCCATGGAGTAAGAGCCGTTGCTGGGCACGTGATCTTGACATCATTGATTATTCATTTGTGGCTACAGCCAAAAGTATTGGTCGGAGAGCAACGCGGTTTGCACCATTCGATTTCTCGTCACAAAATACGTCGGATTAGCCTCTTACCAGCAGCATTGGAACAGTTTTTCCACTTTTGGATTTTTGCCTGGTCTTTTTGCGAATTGAAATCGGGTACATTAGCTATGTACAATCGCGACTGGTCATTACTATATTCAATTTTTCATTATATGTTATGTGCCCTTCGGTAGCCCAGACGACGTCAAATCTTTGGGCCAAGCCCATTTAACTCACCCAGCAAATGTCTTACTTCTAAGTCGAAGACAAACTCAATGTCTTTATCTACATGTAGAAAAACCACACCATTTGTATATAAAAAAAAAAAAGGTACTTGATACAATCCGCTGTAAAAAGTACAATTGAACACTGACCCACATCAATAAGGTGCCAAAGGATGCGCAATTGGGCCAGGCATCTCCAGCTGTTGAAAAATTGCAAATTTCCTTGGTTTCCATGGAGTAAGAGCCGTTGCTGGGCACGTGATCTTGACATCATTGATTATTCATTTGTGGCTACAGCCAAAAGTATTGGTCGGAGAGCAACGCGGTTTGCACCATTCGATTTCTCGTCACAAAATACGTCGGATTAGCCTCTTACCAGCAGCATTGGAACAGTTTTTCTACTTTTGGATTTTTGCCTGGTCTTTTTGCGAATTGAAATCGGGTACATTAGCTATGTACAATCGCGACTGGTCATTACTATATTCAATTTTTCATTATAAGTTATGTACCCTTCGGTAGCCCAGACGACGTCAAATCTTTGGGCCAAGCCCATTTAACTCACCCAGTAAATGTCTTACTTCTAAGTCGAAGACAAACTCAATGTCTTTATCTACATGTAGAAAAACCACACCATTTGTATATAAAAAAAACAAAAGGTACTTGATACAATCCGCTGTAAAAAGTACAATTGAACACTGACCCACATCAATAAGGTGCCAAAGGATGCGCAATTGGGCCAGGCATCTCCAGCTGTTGAAAAATTGCAAATTTCCTTGGTTTCCATGGAGTAAGAGCCGTTGCTGGGCACGTGATCTTGACATCATTGATTATTCATTTGTGGCTACAGCCAAAAGTATTGGTCGGATAGCAACGCGGTTTGCACCATTCGATTTCTCGTCACAAAATACGTCGGATTAGCCTCTTACCAGCAGCATTGGAACAGTTCTTCTACTTTTGGATTTTTGCCTGATCATTTTGCTGATTGAAATCGGCTGCATTAACTATGTACAATCGCGACTGGTCATTACTATATTCAACTTTTCATTATAAGTTATGTGCCCTTCGGTAGCCCAGACGACGTCAAATCTTTGGGCCAAGCCCATTTAACTCACCCAACAAATGTCTTACTTCTAAGTCGAAGACAAACTCAATGTCTTTATCTACATGTAGAAAAACCACACCATTTGTATATAAAAAAAAACAAAAGGTACTTGATACAATCCGCTGTAAAAAGTACAATTGAACACTGACCCACATCAATAAGGTGCCAAAGGATGCGCAATTGGGCCAGGCATCTCCAGCTGTTGAAAAATTGCAAATTTCCTTGGTTTCCATGCAGTAAGAGCCGTTGCTGGGCACGTGATCTTGACATCATTGATTATTCATTTGTGGCTACAGCCAAAAGTATTGGTCGGAGAGCAACGCGGTTTGCACCATTCGATTTCTCGTCACAAAATACGTCGGATTAGCCTCTTACCAGCAGCATTGGAACAGTTTTTCCACTTTTGGATTTTTGCCTGCTCATTTTGCTAATTGAAATCGGCTGCATTAACTATGTACAATCGCGACTGGTCATTACTATATTCAACTTTTCATTATAAGTTATGTGCCCTTCGGTAGCCCAGACGACGTCAAATCTTTGGGCCAAGCCCATTTAACTCACCCAACAAATGTCTTACTTCTAAGTCGAAGACAAACTCAATGTCTTTATCTACATGTAGAAAAACCACACCATTTGTATATAAAAAAAACAAAAGGTACTTGATACAATCCGCTGTAAAAAGTACAATTGAACACTGACCCACATCAATAAGGTGCCAAAGGATGCGCAATTGGGCCAGGCATCTCCAGCTGTTGAAAAATTGCAAATTTCCTTGGTTTCCATGGAGTAAGAGCCGTTGCTGGGCACGTGATCTTGACATCATTGATTATTCATTTGTGGCTACAGCCAAAAGTATTGGTCGGAGAGCAACGCGGTTTGCACCATTCGATTTCTCGTCACAAAATACGTCGGATTAGCCTCTTACCAGCAGCATTGGAACAGTTTTTCTACTTTTCGATTTTTGCCTGGTCTTTTTGCGAATTAAAATCGGCTACATTAACTATGTACAATCGCGACTGGTCATTACTATATTCAACTTTTCATTATAAGTTATGTGCCCTTCGGTAGCCCAGACGACGTCAAATCTTTGGGCCAAGCCCATTTAACTCACCCAGCAAATGTATTACTTCTAAGTCGAAGACAAACTCAATGTCTTTATCTACATGTAAAAAAACCACACCATTTGTATATAAAAAAAACACAAGGTACTTGATACAATCCGCTGTAAAAAGTACAATTGAACACTGACCCACATCAAAAAGGTGCCAAAGGATGCGCAATTGGGCCAGGCATCTCCAGCTGTTGAAAAATTGCAAATTTCCTTGGTTTCCATGGAGTAAGAGCCGTTGCTGGGCACGTGATCTTGACATCATTGATTATTCATTTGTGGCTACAGCCAAAAGTATTGGTCGGAGAGCAACGCGGTTTGCACCATTCGATTTCTCGTCACAAAATACGTCGGATTAGCCTCTTACCAGCAGCATTGGAACAGTTTTTCTACTTTTGGATTTTTGCCTGGTCTTTTTGCGAATTGAAATCGGGTACATTAGCTATGTACAATCGCGACTGGTCATTACTATATTCAATTTTTCATTATAAGTTATGTGCCCTTCGGTAGCCCAGACGACGTCAAATCTTTGGGCCAAGCCCATTTAACTCACCCAACAAATGTCTTACTTCTAAGTCGAAGACAAACTCAATGTCTTTATCTACATGTAGAAAAACCACACCATTTGTATATAAAAAAAACACAAGGTACTTGATACAATCCGCTGTAAAAAGTACAATTGAACACTGACCCACATCAATAAGGTGCCAAAGGATGCGCAATTGGGCCAGGCATCTCCAGCTGTTGAAAAATTGCAAATTTCCTTGGTTTCCATGGAGTAAGAGCCGTTGCTGGGCACGTGATCTTGACATCATTGATTATTCATTTGTGGCTACAGCCAAAAGTATTGGTCGGAGAGCAACGCGGTTTGCACCATTCGATTTCTCGTCACAAAATACGTCGGATTAGCCTCTTACCAGCAGCATTGGAACAGTTTTTCCACTTTTGGATTTTTGCCTGGTCTTTTTGCTAATTGAAATCGGCTACATTAACTATGTACAATCGCGACTGGTCATTACTATATTCAACTTTTCATTATAAGTTATGTGCCCTTCGGTAGCCCAGACGACGTCAAATCTTTGGGCCAAGCCCATTTAACTCACCCAGCAAATGTCTTACTTCTAAGTCGAAGACAAACTCAATGTCTTTATCTACATGTAGAAAAACCACACCATTTGTATGTAAAAAAAACAAAAGGTACTTGATACAATCCGCTGTAAAAAGTACAATTGAACACTGACCCACATCAATAAGGTGCCAAAGGATGCGCAATTGGGCCAGGCATCTCCAGCTGTTGAAAAATTGCAAATTTCCTTGGTTTCCATGGAGTAAGAGCCGTTGCTGGGCACGTGATCTTGACATCATTGATTATTCATTTGTGGCTACAGCCAAAAGTATTGGTCGGAGAGCAACGCGGTTTGCACCATTCGATTTCTCGTCACAAAATACGTCGGATTAGCCTCTTACCAGCAGCATTGGAACAGTTTTTCCACTTTTGGATTTTTGCCTGGTCTTTTTGCGAATTAAAATCGGCTACATTAACTATGTACAATCGCGACTGGTCATTACTATATTCAACTTTTCATTATAAGTTATGTGCCCTTCGGTAGCCCAGACGACGTCAAATCTTTGGGCCAAGCCCATTTAACTCACCCAGCAAATGTATTACTTCTAAGTCGAAGACAATCTCAATGTCTTTATCTACATGTAAAAAAACCACACCATTTGTATATAAAAAAAAACACAAGGTACTTGATACAATCCGCTGTAAAAAGTACAATTGAACACTGACCCACATCAAAAAGGTGCCAAAGGATGCGCAATTGGGCCAGGCATCTCCAGCTGTTGAAAAATTGCAAATTTCCTTGGTTTCCATGGAGTAAGAGCCGTTGCTGGGCACGTGATCTTGACATCATTGATTATTCATTTGTGGCTACAGCCAAAAGTATTGGTCGGAGAGCAACGCGGTTTGCACCATTCGATTTCTCGTCACAAAATACGTCGGATTAGCCTCTTACCAGCAGCGTTGGAACAGTTTTTCTACTTTTGGATTTTTGCCTGGTCTTTTTGCGAATTGAAATCGGGTACATTAGCTATGTACAATCGCGACTGGTCATTACTATATTCAATTTTTCATTATAAGTTATGTGCCCTTCGGTAGCCCAGACGACGTCAAATCTTTGGGCCAAGCCCATTTAATTCACCCAGTAAATGTCTTACTTCTAAGTCGAAGACAAACTCAATGTCTTTATCTACATGTAGAAAAACCACACCATTTGTATATAAAAAAAACAAAAGGTACTTGATACAATCCGCTGTAAAAAGTACAATTGAACACTGACCCACATCAATAAGGTGCCAAAGGATGCGCAATTGGGCCAGGCATCTCCAGCTGTTGAAAAATTGCAAATTTCCTTGGTTTCCATGGAGTAAGAGCCGTTGCTGGGCACGTGGTCTTGACATCATTGATTATTCATTTGTGGCTACAGCCAAAAGTATTGGTGGGAGAGCAACGCAGTTTGCACCATTCGATTTCTCGTCACAAAATACGTCGGATTAGCCTCTTACCAGCAGCATTGGAACAGTTTTTCTACTTTTGGATTTTTGCCTGGTCTTTTTGCGAATTGAATTCGGCTACATTAACTATGTACAATCGCGACTGGTCATTACTATATTCAACTTTTCATTATAAGTTTTGTGCCCTTCGGTAGCCCAGACGACGTCAAATCTTTGGGCCAAGCCCATTTAACTCACCCAGCAAATGTCTTACTTCTAAGTCGAAGACAAACTCAATGTCTTTATCTACATGTAGAAAAACCACACCATTTGTATATAAAAAAAACACAAGGTACTTGATACAACCCGCTGTAAAAAGTACAATTGAACACTGACCCACATCAATAAGGTGCCAAAGGATGCGCAATTGGGCCAGGCATCTCCAGCTGTTGAAAAATTGCAAATTTCCTTGGTTTCCATGGAGTAAGAGCCGTTGCTGGGCACGTGATCTTGACATCATTGATTATTCATTTGTGGCTACAGCCAAAAGTATTGGTCGGAGAGCAACGCGGTTTGCACCATTCGATTTCTCGTCACAAAATACGTCGGATTAGCCTCTTACCAGCAGCATTGGAACAGTTTTTCCACTTTTGGATTTTTGCCTGGTCTTTTTGCTAATTGAAATCGGCTACATTAACTATGTACAATCGCGACTGGTCATTACTATATTCAACATTTCATTATAAGTTATGTGCCCTTCGGTAGCCCAGACGACGTCAAATCTTTGGGCCAAGCCCATTTAACTCACCCAGCAAATGTCTTACTTCTAAGTCGAAGACAAACTCAATGTCTTTATCTACATGTAGAAAAACCACACCATTTGTATAAAAAAAACAAAAGGTACTTGATACAACCCGCTGTAAAAAGTACAATTGAACACTGACCCACATCAATAAGGTGCCAAAGGATGCGCAATTGGGCCAGGCATCTCCAGCTGTTGAAAAATTGCAAATTTCTATGGTTTCCATGGAGTAAGAGCCGTTGCTGGGCACGTGATCTTGACATCATTGATTATTCATTTGTGGCTACAGCCAAAAGTATTGGTCGGAGAGCAACGCGGTTTGCACCATTCGATTTCTCGTCACAAAATACGTCGGATTAGCCTCTTACCAGCAGCATTGGAACAGTTTTTCCACTTTTGGATTTTTGCCTGGTCTTTTTGCTAATTGAAATCGGCTGCATTAACTATGTACAATCGCGACTGGTCATTACTATATTCAACTTTTCATTATAAGTTATGTGCCCTTCGGTAGCCCAGACGACGTCAAATCTTTGGGCCAAGCCCATTTAACTCACCCAACAAATGTCTTACTTCTAAGTCGAAGACAAACTCAATGTCTTTATCTACATGTAGAAAAACCACACCATTTGTATGTAAAAAAAACAAAAGGTACTTGATACAATCCGCTGTAAAAAGTACAATTGAACACTGACCCACATCAATAAGGTGCCAAAGGATGCGCAATTGGGCCAGGCATCTCCAGCTGTTGAAAAATTGCAAATTTCCTTGGTTTCCATGGAGTAAGAGCCGTTGCTGGGCACGTGATCTTGACATCATTGATTATTCATTTGTGGCTGCAGCCAAAAGTATTGGTCGGAGAGCAACGCGGTTTGCACCATTCGATTTCTCGTCACAAAATACGTCGGATTAGCCTCTTACCAGCAGCATTGGAACAGTTTTTCCACTTTTGGATTTTTGCCTGGTCTTTTTGCTTATTGAAATCGGGTACATTAGCTATGTACAATCGCGACTGGTCATTACTATATTCAATTTTTCATTATAAGTTATGTGCCCTTCGGTAGCCCAGACGACGTCAAATCTTTGGGCCAAGCCCATTTAACTCACCCAACAAATGTCTTACTTCTAAGTCGAAGACAAACTCAATGTCTTTATCTACATGTAGAAAAACCACACCATTTGTATGTAAAAAAAACAAAAGGTACTTGATACAATCCGCTGTAAAAAGTACAATTGAACACTGACCCACATCAATAAGGTGCCAAAGGATGCGCAATTGGGCCAGGCATCTCCAGCTGTTGAAAAATTGCAAATTTCCTTGGTTTCCATGGAGTAAGAGCCGTTGCTGGGCACGTGATCTTGACATCATTGATTATTCATTTGTGGCTACAGCCAAAAGTATTGGTCGGAGAGCAACGCGGTTTGCACCATTCGATTTCTCGTCACAAAATACGTCGGATTAGCCTCTTACCAGCAGCATTGGAACAGTTTTTCCACTTTTGGATTTTTGCCTGGTCTTTTTGCGAATTAAAATCGGCTACATTAACTATGTACAATCGCGACTGGTCATTACTATATTCAACTTTTCATTATAAGTTATGTGCCCTTCGGTAGCCCAGACGACGTCAAATCTTTGGGCCAAGCCCATTTAACTCACCCAGCAAATGTATTACTTCTAAGTCGAAGACAAACTCAATGTCTTTATCTACATGTAAAAAAACCACACCATTTGTATATAAAAAAAAACACAAGGTACTTGATACAATCCGCTGTAAAAAGTACAATTGAACACTGACCCACATCAAAAAGGTGCCAAAGGATGCGCAATTGGGCCAGGCATCTCCAGCTGTTGAAAAATTGCAAATTTCCTTGGTTTCCATGGAGTAAGAGCCGTTGCTGGGCACGTGATCTTGACATCATTGATTATTCATTTGTGGCTACAGCCAAAAGTATTGGTCGGAGAGCAACGCGGTTTGCACCATTCGATTTCTCGTCACAAAATACGTCGGATTAGCCTCTTACCAGCAGCATTGGAACAGTTTTTCTACTTTTGGATTTTTGCCTGGTCTTTTTGCGAATTGAAATCGGGTACATTAGCTATGTACAATCGCGACTGGTCATTACTATATTCAATTTTTCATTATAAGTTATGTGCCCTTCGGTAGCCCAGACGACGTCAAATCTTTGGGCCAAGCCCATTTAACTCACCCAGTAAATGTCTTACTTCTAAGTCGAAGACAAACTCAATGTCTTTATCTACATGTAGAAAAACCACACCATTTGTATAAAAAAAACAAAAGGTACTTGATACAACCCGCTGTAAAAAGTACAATTGAACACTGACCCACATCAATAAGGTGCCAAAGGATGCGCAATTGGGCCAGGCATCTCCAGCTGTTGAAAAATTGCAAATTTCTATGGTTTCCATGGAGTAAGAGCCGTTGCTGGGCACGTGATCTTGACATCATTGATTATTCATTTGTGGCTACAGCCAAAAGTATTGGTCGGAGAGCAACGCGGTTTGCACCATTCGATTTCTCGTCACAAAATACGTCGGATTAGCCTCTTACCAGCAGCATTGGAACAGTTTTTCCACTTTTGGATTTTTGCCTGGTCTTTTTGCTAATTGAAATCGGCTGCATTAACTATGTACAATCGCGACTGGTCATTACTATATTCAACTTTTCATTATAAGTTATGTGCCCTTCGGTAGCCCAGACGACGTCAAATCTTTGGGCCAAGCCCATTTAACTCACCCAACAAATGTCTTACTTCTAAGTCGAAGACAAACTCAATGTCTTTATCTACATGTAGAAAAACCACACCATTTGTATGTAAAAAAAACAAAAGGTACTTGATACAATCCGCTGTAAAAAGTACAATTGAACACTGACCCACATCAATAAGGTGCCAAAGGATGCGCAATTGGGCCAGGCATCTCCAGCTGTTGAAAAATTGCAAATTTCCTTGGTTTCCATGGAGTAAGAGCCGTTGCTGGGCACGTGATCTTGACATCATTGATTATTCATTTGTGGCTGCAGCCAAAAGTATTGGTCGGAGAGCAACGCGGTTTGCACCATTCGATTTCTCGTCACAAAATACGTCGGATTAGCCTCTTACCAGCAGCATTGGAACAGTTTTTCCACTTTTGGATTTTTGCCTGGTCTTTTTGCTTATTGAAATCGGGTACATTAGCTATGTACAATCGCGACTGGTCATTACTATATTCAATTTTTCATTATAAGTTATGTGCCCTTCGGTAGCCCAGACGACGTCAAATCTTTGGGCCAAGCCCATTTAACTCACCCAACAAATGTCTTACTTCTAAGTCGAAGACAAACTCAATGTCTTTATCTACATGTAGAAAAACCACACCATTTGTATATAAAAAAAACAAAAGGTACTTGATACAATCCGCTGTAAAAAGTACAATTGAACACTGACCCACATCAATAAGGTGCCAAAGGATGCGCAATTGGGCCAGGCATCTCCAGCTGTTGAAAAATTGCAAATTTCCTTGGTTTCCATGGAGTAAGAGCCGTTGCTGGGCACGTGATCTTGACATCATTGATTATTCATTTGTGGCTACAGCCAAAAGTATTGGTGGGAGAGCAACGCGGTTTGCACCATTCGATTTCTCGTCACAAAATACGTCGGATTAGCCTCTTACCAGCAGCATTGGAACAGTTTTTCTACTTTTGGATTTTTGCCTGGTCTTTTTGCGAATTGAATTCGGCTACATTAACTATGTACAATCGCGACTGGTCATTACTATATTCAACTTTTCATTATAAGTTTTGTGCCCTTCGGTAGCCCAGACGACGTCAAATCTTTGGGCCAAGCCCATTTAACTCACCCAGCAAATGTCTTACTTCTAAGTCGAAGACAAACTCAATGTCTTTATCTACATGTAGAAAAACCACACCATTTGTATATAAAAAAAAACAAAAGGTACTTGATACAATCCGCTGTAAAAAGTACAATTGAACACTGACCCACATCAATAAGGTGCCAAAGGATGCGCAATTGGGCCAGGCATCTCCAGCTGTTGAAAAATTGCAAATTTCCTTGGTTTCCATGGAGTAAGAGCCGTTGCTGGGCACGTGATCTTGACATCATTGATTATTCATTTGTGGCTACAGCCAAAAGTATTGGTCGGAGAGCAACGCGGTTTGCACCATTCGATTTCTCGTCACAAAATACGTCGGATTAGCTCTTACCAGCAGCATTGGAACAGTTTTTCCACTTTTGGATTTTTGCCTGGTCATTTTGCTAATTGAAATCGGCTACATTAACTATGTACAATCGCGACTGGTCATTACTATATTCAACATTTCATTATAAGTTATGTGCCCTTCGGTAGCCCAGACGACGTCAAATCTTTGGGCCAAGCCCATTTAACTCACCCAGCAAATGTCTTACTTCTAAGTCGAAGACAACTCAATGTCTTTATCTACATGTAGAAAAACCACACCATTTGTATATAAAAAAAACACAAGGTACTTGATACAACCCGCTGTAAAAAGTACAATTGAACACTGACCCACATCAATAAGGTGCCAAAGGATGCGCAATTGGGCCAGGCATCTCCAGCTGTTGAAAAATTGCAAATTTCCTTGGTTTCCATGGAGTAAGAGCCGTTGCTGGGCACGTGATCTTGACATCATTGATTATTCATTTGTGGCTACAGCCAAAAGTATTGGTCGGAGAGCAACGCGGTTTGCACCATTCGATTTCTCGTCACAAAATACGTCGGATTAGCCTCTTACCAGCAGCATTGGAACAGTTTTTCCACTTTTGGATTTTTGCCTGGTCTTTTTGCTAATTGAAATCGGCTACATTAACTATGTACAATCGCGACTGGTCATTTACTATATTCAACATTTCATTATAAGTTATGTGCCCTTCGGTAGCCCAGACGACGTCAAATCTTTGGGCCAAGCCCATTTAACTCACCCAGCAAATGTCTTACTTCTAAGTCGAAGACAAACTCAATGTCTTTATCTACATGTAGAAAAACCACACATTTGTATAAAAATAACAAAAGGTACTTGATACAACCCGCTGTAAAAAGTACAATTGAACACTGACCCACATCAATAAGGTGCCAAAGGATGCGCAATTGGGCCAGGCATCTCCAGCTGTTGAAAAATTGCAAATTTCTATGGTTTCCATGGAGTAAGAGCCGTTGCTGGGCACGTGATCTTGACATCATTGATTATTCATTTGTGGCTACAGCCAAAAGTATTGGTCGGAGAGCAACGCGGTTTGCACCATTCGATTTCTCGTCACAAAATACGTCGGATTAGCCTCATACCAGCAGCATTGGAACAGTTTTTCTACTTTTGGATTTTTGCCTGGTCTTTTTGCTAATTGAAATCGGCTGCATTAACTATGTACAATCGCGACTGGTCATTACTATATTCAACTTTTCATTATAAGTTATGTGCCCTTCGGTAGCCCAGACGACGTCAAATCTTTGGCCAAGCCCATTTAACTCACCCAACAAATGTCTTACTTCTAAGTCGAAGACAAACTCAATGTCTTTATCTACATGTAGAAAAACCACACCATTTGTATGTAAAAAAAACAAAAGGTACTTGATACAATCCGCTGTAAAAAGTACAATTGAACACTGACCCACATCAATAAGGTGCCAAAGGATGCGCAATTGGCCAGGCATCTCCAGCTGTTGAAAAATTGCAAATTTCCTTGGTTTCCATGGAGTAAGAGCCGTTGCTGGGCACGTGATCTTGACATCATTGATTATTCATTTGTGGCTGCAGCCAAAAGTATTGGTCGGAGAGCAACGCGGTTTGCACCATTCGATTTCTCGTCACAAAATACGTCGGATTAGCCTCTTACCAGCAGCATTGGAACAGTTTTTCCACTTTTGGATTTTTGCCTGGTCTTTTTGCTTATTGAAATCGGGTACATTAGCTATGTACAATCGCGACTGGTCATTACTATATTCAATTTTTCATTATAAGTTATGTGCCCTTCGGTAGCCCAGACGACGTCAAATCTTTGGGCCAAGCCCATTAACTCACCCAACAAATGTCTTACTTCTAAGTCGAAGACAAACTCAATGTCTTTATCTACATGTAGAAAAACCACACCATTTGTATGTAAAAAAAACAAAAGGTACTTGATACAATCCGCTGTAAAAAGTACAATTGAACACTGACCCACATCAATAAGGTGCCAAAGGATGCGCAATTGGGCCAGGCATCTCCAGCTGTTGAAAAATTGCAAATTTCCTTGGTTTCCATGGAGTAAGAGCCGTTGCTGGGCACGTGATCTTGACATCATTGATTATTTATTTGTGGCTACAGCCAAAAGTATTGGTCGGAGAGCAACGCAGTTTGCACCATTCGATTTCTCGTCACAAAATACGTCGGATTAGCCTCTTACCAGCAGCATTGGAACAGTTTTTCCACTTTTGGATTTTTGCCTGGTCTTTTTGCGAATTGAAATCGGGTACATTAGCTATGTACAATCGCGACTGGTCATTACTATATTCAATTTTTCATTATAAGTTATGTGCCCTTCGGTAGCCCAGACGACGTCAAATCTTTGGGCCAAGCCCATTTAACTCACCCAGCAAATGTCTTACTTCTAAGTCGAAGAAAAACTCAATGTCTTTATCTACATGTAGAAAAACCACACCATTTGTATATAAAAAAAACAAAAGGTACTTGATACAATCCGCTGTAAAAAGTACAATTGAACACTGACCCACATCAATAAGGTGCCAAAGGATGCGCAATTGGGCCAGGCATCTCCAGCTGTTGAAAAATTGCAAATTTCCTTGGTTTCCATGGAGTAAGAGCCGTTGCTGGGCACGTGGTCTTGACATCATTGATTATTCATTTGTGGCTACAGCCAAAAGTATTGGTGGGAGAGCAACGCAGTTTGCACCATTCGATTTCTCGTCACAAAATACGTCGGATTAGCCTCTTACCAGCAGCATTGGAACAGTTTTTCTACTTTTGGATTTTTGCCTGGTCTTTTTGCGAATTGAATTCGGCTACATTAACTATGTACAATCGCGACTGGTCATTACTATATTCAACTTTTCATTATAAGTTTTGTGCCCTTCGGTAGCCCAGACGACGTCAAATCTTTGGGCCAAGCCCATTTAACTCACCCAGCAAATGTCTTACTTCTAAGTCGAAGACAAACTCAATGTCTTTATCTACATGTAGAAAAACCACACCATTTGTATATAAAAAAAACACAAGGTACTTGATACAACCCGCTGTAAAAAGTACAATTGAACACTGACCCACATCAATAAGGTGCCAAAGGATGCGCAATTGGGCCAGGCATCTCCAGCTGTTGAAAAATTGCAAATTTCCTTGGTTTCCATGGAGTAAGAGCCGTTGCTGGGCACGTGATCTTGACATCATTGATTATTCATTTGTGGCTACAGCCAAAAGTATTGGTCGGAGAGCAACGCGGTTTGCACCATTCGATTTCTCGTCACAAAATACGTCGGATTAGCCTCTTACCAGCAGCATTGGAACAGTTTTTCCACTTTTGGATTTTTGCCTGGTCTTTTTGCTAATTGAAATCGGCTACATTAACTATGTACAATCGCGACTGGTCATTACTATATTCAACATTTCATTATAAGTTATGTGCCCTTCGGTAGCCCAGACGACGTCAAATCTTTGGGCCAAGCCCATTTAACTCACCCAGCAAATGTCTTACTTCTAAGTCGAAGACAAACTCAATGTCTTTATCTACATGTAGAAAAACCACACCATTTGTATAAAAAAAACAAAAGGTACTTGATACAACCCGCTGTAAAAAGTACAATTGAACACTGACCCACATCAATAAGGTGCCAAAGGATGCGCAATTGGGCCAGGCATCTCCAGCTGTTGAAAAATTGCAAATTTCTATGGTTTCCATGGAGTAAGAGCCGTTGCTGGGCACGTGATCTTGACATCATTGATTATTCATTTGTGGCTACAGCCAAAAGTATTGGTCGGAGAGCAACGCGGTTTGCACCATTCGATTTCTCGTCACAAAATACGTCGGATTAGCCTCTTACCAGCAGCATTGGAACAGTTTTTCCACTTTTGGATTTTTGCCTGGTCTTTTTGCTAATTGAAATCGGCTGCATTAACTATGTACAATCGCGACTGGTCATTACTATATTCAACTTTTCATTATAAGTTATGTGCCCTTCGGTAGCCCAGACGACGTCAAATCTTTGGGCCAAGCCCATTTAACTCACCCAACAAATGTCTTACTTCTAAGTCGAAGACAAACTCAATGTCTTTATCTACATGTAGAAAAACCACACCATTTGTATGTAAAAAAAACAAAAGGTACTTGATACAATCCGCTGTAAAAAGTACAATTGAACACTGACCCACATCAATAAGGTGCCAAAGGATGCGCAATTGGGCCAGGCATCTCCAGCTGTTGAAAAATTGCAAATTTCCTTGGTTTCCATGGAGTAAGAGCCGTTGCTGGGCACGTGATCTTGACATCATTGATTATTCATTTGTGGCTGCAGCCAAAAGTATTGGTCGGAGAGCAACGCGGTTTGCACCATTCGATTTCTCGTCACAAAATACGTCGGATTAGCCTCTTACCAGCAGCATTGGAACAGTTTTTCCACTTTTGGATTTTTGCCTGGTCTTTTTGCTTATTGAAATCGGGTACATTAGCTATGTACAATCGCGACTGGTCATTACTATATTCAATTTTTCATTATAAGTTATGTGCCCTTCGGTAGCCCAGACGACGTCAAATCTTTGGGCCAAGCCCATTTAACTCACCCAACAAATGTCTTACTTCTAAGTCGAAGACAAACTCAATGTCTTTATCTACATGTAGAAAAACCACACCATTTGTATGTAAAAAAACAAAAGGTACTTGATACAATCCGCTGTAAAAAGTACAATTGAACACTGACCCACATCAATAAGGTGCCAAAGGATGCGCAATTGGGCCAGGCATCTCCAGCTGTTGAAAAATTGCAAATTTCCTTGGTTTCCATGGAGTAAGAGCCGTTGCTGGGCACGTGATCTTGACATCATTGATTATTCATTTGTGGCTACAGCCAAAAGTATTGGTCGGAGAGCAACGCGGTTTGCACCATTCGATTTCTCGTCACAAAATACGTCGGATTAGCCTCTTACCAGCAGCATTGGAACAGTTTTTCCACTTTTGGATTTTTGCCTGGTCTTTTTGCGAATTAAAATCGGCTACATTAACTATGTACAATCGCGACTGGTCATTACTATATTCAACTTTTCATTATAAGTTATGTGCCCTTCGGTAGCCCAGACGACGTCAAATCTTTGGGCCAAGCCCATTTAACTCACCCAGCAAATGTATTACTTCTAAGTCGAAGACAAACTCAATGTCTTTATCTACATGTAAAAAAACCACACCATTTGTATATAAAAAAAACACAAGGTACTTGATACAATCCGCTGTAAAAAGTACAATTGAAACACTGACCCACATCAAAAAGGTGCCAAAGGATGCGCAATTGGGCCAGGCATCTCCAGCTGTTGAAAAATTGCAAATTTCCTTGGTTTCCATGGAGTAAGAGCCGTTGCTGGGCACGTGATCTTGACATCATTGATTATTCATTTGTGGCTACAGCCAAAAGTATTGGTCGGAGAGCAACGCGGTTTGCACCATTCGATTTCTCGTCACAAAATACGTCGGATTAGCCTCTTACCAGCAGCATTGGAACAGTTTTTCTACTTTTGGATTTTTGCCTGGTCTTTTTGCGAATTGAAATCGGGTACATTAGCTATGTACAATCGCGACTGGTCATTACTATATTCAATTTTTCATTATAAGTTATGTGCCCTTCGGTAGCCCAGACGACGTCAAATCTTTGGGCCAAGCCCATTTAACTCACCCCAGTAAATGTCTTACTTCTAAGTCGAAGACAAACTCAATGTCTTTATCTACATGTAGAAAAACCACACCATTTGTATAAAAAAAACAAAAGGTACTTGATACAACCCGCTGTAAAAAGTACAATTGAACACTGACCCACATCAATAAGGTGCCAAAGGATGCGCAATTGGGCCAGGCATCTCCAGCTGTTGAAAAATTGCAAATTTCTATGGTTTCCATGGAGTAAGAGCCGTTGCTGGGCACGTGATCTTGACATCATTGATTATTCATTTGTGGCTACAGCCAAAAGTATTGGTCGGAGAGCAACGCGGTTTGCACCATTCGATTTCTCGTCACAAAATACGTCGGATTAGCCTCTTACCAGCAGCATTGGAACAGTTTTTCCACTTTTGGATTTTTGCCTGGTCTTTTTGCTAATTGAAATCGGCTGCATTAACTATGTACAATCGCGACTGGTCATTACTATATTCAACTTTTCATTATAAGTTATGTGCCCTTCGGTAGCCCAGACGACGTCAAATCTTTGGGCCAAGCCCATTTAACTCACCCAACAAATGTCTTACTTCTAAGTCGAAGACAAACTCAATGTCTTTATCTACATGTAGAAAAACCACACCATTTGTATGTAAAAAAAACAAAAGGTACTTGATTACAATCCGCTGTAAAAAAGTACAATTGAACACTGACCCACATCAATAAGGTGCCAAAGGATGCGCAATTGGGCCAGGCATCTCCAGCTGTTGAAAAATTGCAAATTTCCTTGGTTTCCATGGAGTAAGAGCCGTTGCTGGCACGTGATCTTGACATCATTGATTATTCATTTGTGGCTGCAGCCAAAAGTATTGTCGGAGAGCAACGCGGTTTGCACCATTCGATTTCTCGTCACAAAATACGTCGGATTAGCCTCTTACCAGCAGCATTGGAACAGTTTTTCCACTTTTGGATTTTGCCTGGTCTTTTTGCTTATTGAAATCGGGTACATTAGCTATGTACAATCGCGACTGGTCATTACTATATTCAATTTTTCATTATAAGTTATGTGCCCTTCGGTAGCCCAGACGACGTCAAATCTTTGGGCCAAGCCCATTTAACTCACCCAACAAATGTCTTACTTCTAAGTCGAAGACAAACTCAATGTCTTTATCTACATGTAGAAAAACCACACCATTTGTATATAAAAAAAACAAAAGGTACTTGATACAATCCGCTGTAAAAAGTACAATTGAACACTGACCCACATCAATAAGGTGCCAAAGGATGCGCAATTGGGCCAGGCATCTCCAGCTGTTGAAAAATTGCAAATTTCCTTGGTTTCCATGGAGTAAGAGCCGTTGCTGGGCACGTGATCTTGACATCATTGATTATTCATTTGTGGCTACAGCCAAAAGTATTGGTGGGAGAGCAACGCGGTTTGGCAACCATTCGATTTCTCGTCACAAAATACGTCGGATTAGCCTCTTACCAGCAGCATTGGAACAGTTTTTCTACTTTTGGATTTTTGCCTGGTCTTTTTGCGAATTGAATTCGGCTACATTAACTATGTACAATCGCGACTGGTCATTACTATATTCAACTTTTCATTATAAGTTTTGTGCCCTTCGGTAGCCCAGACGACGTCAAATCTTTGGGCCAAGCCCATTTAACTCACCCAGCAAATGTCTTACTTCTAAGTCGAAGACAAACTCAATGTCTTTATCTACATGTAGAAAAACCACACCATTTGTATATAAAAAAAACAAAAGGTACTTGATACAATCCGCTGTAAAAAGTACAATTGAACACTGACCCACATCAATAAGGTGCCAAAGGATGCGCAATTGGGCCAGGCATCTCCAGCTGTTGAAAAATTGCAAATTTTCCTTGGTTTCCATGGAGTAAGAGCCGTTGCTGGGCACGTGATCTTGACATCATTGATTATTCATTTGTGGCTACAGCCAAAAGTATTGGTCGGAGAGCAACGCGGTTTGCAACCATTCGATTTCTCGTCACAAAATACGTCGGATTAGCCTCTTACCAGCAGCATTGGAACAGTTTTTTCCACTTTTGGATTTTTGCCTGGTCATTTTGCTAATTGAAATCGGCTACATTAACTATGTACAATCGCGACTGGTCATTACTATATTCAACATTTCATTATAAGTTATGTGCCCTTCGGTAGCCCAGACGACGTCAAATCTTTGGGCCAAGCCCATTTAACTCACCCAGCAAATGTCTTACTTCTAAGTCGAAGACAAACTCAATGTCTTTATCTACATGTAGAAAAACCACACCATTTGTATATAAAAAAAACACAAGGTACTTGATACAACCCGCTGTAAAAAGTACAATTGAACACTGACCCACATCAATAAGGTGCCAAAGGATGCGCAATTGGGCCAGGCATCTCCAGCTGTTGAAAAATTGCAAATTTCCTTGGTTTCCATGGAGTAAGAGCCGTTGCTGGGCACGTGATCTTGACATCATTGATTATTCATTTGTGGCTACAGCCAAAAGTATTGGTCGGAGAGCAACGCGGTTTGCACCATTCGATTTCTCGTCACAAAATACGTCGGATTAGCCTCTTACCAGCAGCATTGGAACAGTTTTTCCACTTTTGGATTTTTGCCTGGTCTTTTTGCTAATTGAAATCGGCTACATTAACTATGTACAATCGCGACTGGTCATTACTATATTCAACATTTCATTATAAGTTATGTGCCCTTCGGTAGCCCAGACGACGTCAAATCTTTGGGCCAAGCCCATTTAACTCACCCAGCAAATGTCTTACTTCTAAGTCGAAGACAAACTCAATGTCTTTATCTACATGTAGAAAAACCACACCATTTGTATAAAAATAACAAAAGGTACTTGATACAACCCGCTGTAAAAAGTACAATTGAACACTGACCCACATCAATAAGGTGCCAAAGGATGCGCAATTGGGCCAGGCATCTCCAGCTGTTGAAAAATTGCAAATTTCTATGGTTTCCATGGAGTAAGAGCCGTTGCTGGGCACGTGATCTTGACATCATTGATTATTCATTTGTGGCTACAGCCAAAAGTATTGGTCGGAGAGCAACGCGGTTTGCACCATTCGATTTCTCGTCACAAAATACGTCGGATTAGCCTCATACCAGCAGCATTGGAACAGTTTTTCTACTTTTGGATTTTTGCCTGGTCTTTTTGCTAATTGAAATCGGCTGCATTAACTATGTACAATCGCGACTGGTCATTACTATATTCAACTTTTCATTATAAGTTATGTGCCCTTCGGTAGCCCAGACGACGTCAAATCTTTGGGCCAAGCCCATTTAACTCACCCAACAAATGTCTTACTTCTAAGTCGAAGACAAACTCAATGTCTTTATCTACATGTAGAAAAACCACACACCATTTGTATGTAAAAAAAACAAAAGGTACTTGATACAATCCGCTGTAAAAAGTACAATTGAACACTGACCCACATCAATAAGGTGCCAAAGGATGCGCAATTGGGCCAGGCATCTCCAGCTGTTGAAAAAATTGCAAATT
>NW_027018289.1:0-45910 GCF_032854445.1 Liolophura sinensis
TTATTCATTTGTGGCTACAGCCAAAAGTATTGGTCGGAGAGCAACGCGGTTTGCACCATTCGATTTCTCGTCAAAAAATACGTCGGATTAGCCTCTTACCAGCAGCATTGGAACAGTTTTTCCACTTTTGGATTTTTGCCAGGTCTTTTTTTTCTAATTGAAATCGGCTACATTAACTATGTACAATCGCGACTGGTCATTACTATATTCAACTTTTCATTATAAGTTATGTGGCCTTCGGTAGCCCAGACGACGTCAAATCTTTGGGCCAAGCCCATTTAACTCACCCAGCAAATGTCTTACTTCTAAGTCGAAGACAAACTCAATGTCTTTAACTACATGTAGAAAAACCACACCATTTGTATATAAAAAAAACACAAGGTACTTGATACAGTCCGCTGTAAAAAGTACAATTGAACACTGACCCACATCAATAAAGTGCCAAAAGATGCGCAATTGGGCCAAGCATCTCCAGCTGTTGAAAAATTGCAAATTTCCCTGGTTTCCATGGAGTAAGAGCCGTTGCTGGGCACGTGATCTTGACATCAATGATTATTCATTTGTGGCTACAGCCAAAAGTATTGGTCGGAGAGCAACGCGGTTTGCACCATTCGATTTCTCGTCAAAAAATACGTCGGATTAGCCTCTTACCAGCAGCATTGGAACAGTTTTTCTACTTTTGGATTTTTGCCTGGTCTTTTTGCGAATTGAAATCGGCTACATTAACTATGTACAATCGCGACTGGTCATTACTATATTCAACTTTTCATTATAAGTTATGTGCCCTTCGGTAGCCCAGACGACGTCAAATCTTTGGGCCAAGCCCATTTAACTCACCCAGCAAATGTCTTACTTCTAAGTCGAAGACAAACTCAATGTCTTTATCTACATGTAGAAAAACCACACCATTTGTATATAAAAAAAACACAAGGTACTTGATACAGTCCGCTGTAAAAAGTACAATTGAACACTGACCCACATCAATAAGGTGCCAAAAGATGCGCAATTGGGCCAGGCATCTCCAGCTGTTGAAAAATTGCAAATTTCCCTGGTTTCCATGGAGTAAGAGCCGTTGCTGGGCACGTGATCTTGACATCAATGATTATTCATTTGTGGCTACAGCCAAAAGTATTGGTCGGAGAGCAACGCGGTTTGCACCATTCGATTTCTCGTCAAAAAATACGTCGGATTAGCCTCTTACCAGCAGCATTGGAACAGTTTTTCCACTTTTGGATTTTTGCCAGGTATTTTTTCTAATTGAAAATCGGCTACATTAACTATGTACAATCGCGACTGGTCATTACTATATTCAACTTTTCATTATAAGTTATGTGCCCTTCGGTAGCCCAGACGACGTCAAATCTTTGGGCCAAGCCCATTTAACTCACCCAGCAAATGTCTTACTTCTAAGTCGAAGACAAACTCAATGTCTTTATCTACATGTAGAAAAACCACACCATTTGTATATAAAAAAAACACAAGGTACTTGATACAGTCCGCTGTAAAAAGTACAATTGAACACTGACCCACATCAATAAGGTGCCAAAAGATGCGCAATTGGGCCAGGCATCTCCAGCTGCTGAAAAATTGCAAATTTCCTTGGTTTCCATGGAGTAAGAGCCGTTGCTGGGCACGTGATCTTGACATCAATGATTATTCATTTGTGGCTACAGCCAAAAGTATTGGTCGGAGAGCAACGCGGTTTGCACCATTCGATTTCTCGTCAAAAGATACGTCGGATTAGCCTCTTACCAGCAGCATTGGAACAGTTTTTCTACTTTTGGATTTTTGCCTGGTCTTTTTGCGAATTGAAATCGGCTACATTAACTATGTACAATCGCGACTGGTCATTACTATATTCAACTTTTCATTATAAGTTATGTGCCCTTCGGTAGCCCAGACGACGTCAAATCTTTGGGCCAAGCCCATTTAACTCACACAGCAGTTGTCTTACTTCTAAGTCGAAGACAAACTCAATGTCTTTATCTACATGTAGAAAAACCACACCATTTGTATATAAAAAAAGCACAAGGTACTTGATACAGTCCGCTGTAAAAAGTACAATTGAACACTGACCCACATCAATAAGGTGCCAAAAGATGCGCAATTGGGCCAGGCATCTCCAGCTGTTGAAAAATTGCAAATTTCCTTGGTTTCCATGGAGTAAGAGCCGTTGCTGGGCACGTGATCTTGACATCAATGATTATTCATTTGTGGCTACAGCCAAAAGTATTGGTCGGAGAGCAACGCGGTTTGCACCATTCGATTTCTCGTCAAAAAATACGTCGGATTAGCCTCTTACCAGCAGCATTGGAACAGTTTTTCCACTTTTGGATTTTTGCCTGTTATTTTTTCTAATTGAAATCGGCTACATTAAACTCAATGTCTTTATCTACATGTAGAAAAACCACACCATTTGTATATAAAAAAAACACAAGGTACTTGATACAGTCCGCTGTAAAAAGTACAATTGAACACTGACCCACATCAATAAGGTGCCAAAAGATGCGCAATTGGGCCAGGCATCTCCAGCTGTTGAAAAATTGCAAATTTCCTTGGTTTCCATGGAGTAAGAGCCGTTGCTGGGCACGTGATCTTGACATCAATGATTATTCATTTGTGGCTACAGCCAAAAGTATTGGTCGGAGAGCAACGCGGTTTGCACCATTCGATTTCTCGTCAAAAAATACGTCGGATTAGCCTCTTACCAGCAGCATTGGAACAGTTTTTCCACTTTTGGATTTTTGCCAGGTCTTTTTTTCTAATTGAAATCGGTTACATTAACTATGTACAATCGCGACTGGTCATTACTATATTCAACTTTTCATTATAAGTTATGTGGCCTTCGGTAGCCCAGACGACGTCAAATCTTTGGGCCAAGCCCATTTAACTCACCCAGCAAATGTCTTACTTCTAAGTCGAAGACAAACTCAATGTCTTTATCTACATGTAGAAAAACCACACCATTTGTATATAAAAAAAACACAAGGTACTTGATACAGTCCGCTGTAAAAAGTACAATTGAACACTGACCCACATCAATAAAGTGCCAAAAGATGCGCAATTGGGCCAAGCATCTCCAGCTGTTGAAAAATTGCAAATTTCCCTGGTTTCCATGGAGTAAGAGCCGTTGCTGGGCACGTGATCTTGACATCAATGATTATTCATTTGTGGCTACAGCCAAAAGTATTGGTCGGAGAGCAACGCGGTTTGCACCATTCGATTTCTCGTCAAAAAATACGTCGGATTAGCCTCTTACCAGCAGCATTGGAACAGTTTTTCTACTTTTGGATTTTTGCCTGGTCTTTTTGCGAATTGAAATCGGCTACATTAACTATGTACAATCGCGACTGGTCATTACTATATTCAACTTTTCATTATAAGTTATGTGCCCTTCGGTAGCCCAGACGACGTCAAATCTTTGGGCCAAGCCCATTTAACTCACCCAGCAAATGTCTTACTTCTAAGTCGAAGACAAACTCAATGTCTTTATCTACATGTAGAAAAACCACACCATTTGTATATAAAAAAAACACAAGGTACTTGATACAGTCCGCTGTAAAAAGTACAATTGAACACTGACCCACATCAATAAGGTGCCAAAAGATGCGCAATTGGGCCAGGCATCTCCAGCTGTTGAAAAATTGCAAATTTCCTTGGTTTCCATGGAGTAAGAGCCGTTGCTGGGCACGTGATCTTGACATCAATGATTATTCATTTGTGGCTACAGCCAAAAGTATTGGTCGGAGAGCAACGCGGTTTGCACCATTCGATTTCTCGTCAAAAAATACGTCGGATTAGCCTCTTACCAGCAGCATTGGAACAGTTTTTCCACTTTTGGATTTTTGCCTGGTATTTTTTCTAATTGAAATCGGCTACATTAACTATGTACAATCGCGACTGGTCATTACTATATTCAACTTTTCATTATAAGTTATGTGCCCTTCGGTAGCCCAGACGACGTCAAATCTTTGGGCCAAGCCCATTTAACTCACCCAGCAGTTGTCTTACTTCTAAGTCGAAGACAAACTCAATGTCTTTATCTACATGTAGAAAAACCACACCATTTGTATATAAAAAAAACACAAGGTACTTGATACAGTCCGCTGTAAAAAGTACAATTGAACACTGACCCACATCAATAAGGTGCCAAAAGATGCGCAATTGGGCCAGGCATCTCCAGCTGTTGAAAAATTGCAAATTTCCTTGGTTTCCATGGAGTAAGAGCCGTTGCTGGGCACGTGATCTTGACATCAATGATTATTCATTTGTGGCTACAGCCAAAAGTATTGGTCGGAGAGCAACGCGGTTTGCACCATTCGATTTCTCGTCAAAAAATACGTCGGATTAGCCTCTTACCAGCAGCATTGGAACAGTTTTTCCACTTTTGGATTTTTGCCTGGTATTTTTTCTAATTGAAATCGGCTACATTAACTATGTACAATCGCGACTGGTCATTACTATATTCAACTTTTCATTATAAGTTATGTGCCCTTCGGTAGCCCAGACGACGTCAAATCTTTGGGCCAAGCCCATTTAACTCACCCAGCAAATGTCTTACTTCTAAGTCGAAGACAAACTCAATGTCTTTATCTACATGTAGAAAAACCACACCATTTGTATATAAAAAAAAACACAAGGTACTTGATACAGTCCGCTGTAAAAAGTACAATTGAACACTGACCCACATCAATAAGGTGCCAAAAGATGCGCAATTGGGTCAGGCATCTCCAGCTGTTGAAAAATTGCAAATTTCCTTGGTTTCCATGGAGTAAGAGCCGTTGCTGGGCACGTGATCTTGACATCAATGATTATTCATTTGTGGCTACAGCCAAAAGTATTGGTCGGAGAGCAACGCGGTTTGCACCATTCGATTTCTCGTCAAAAAATACGTCGGATTAGCCTCTTACCAGCAGCATTGGAACAGTTTTTCTACTTTTGGATTTTTGCCTGGTCTTTTTGCGAATTGAAATCGGCTACATTAACTATGTACAATCGCGACTGGTCATTACTATATTCAACTTTTCATTATAAGTTATGTGCCCTTCGGTAGCCCAGACGACGTCAAATCTTTGGGCCAAGCCCATTTAACTCACACAGCAGTTGTCTTACTTCTAAGTCGAAGACAAACTCAATGTCTTTATCTACATGTAGAAAAACCACACCATTTGTATATAAAAAAAGCACAAGGTACTTGATACAGTCCGCTGTAAAAAGTACAATTGAACACTGACCCACATCAATAAGGTGCCAAAAGATGCGCAATTGGGCCAGGCATCTCCAGCTGTTGAAAAATTGCAAATTTCCTTGGTTTCCATGGAGTAAGAGCCGTTGCTGGGCACGTGATCTTGACATCAATGATTATTCATTTGTGGCTACAGCCAAAAGTATTGGTCGGAGAGCAACGCGGTTTGCACCATTCGATTTCTCGTCAAAAAATACGTCGGATTAGCCTCTTACCAGCAGCATTGGAACAGTTTTTCCACTTTTGGATTTTTGCCTGGTATTTTTTCTAATTGAAATCGGCTACATTAAACTCAATGTCTTTATCTACATGTAGAAAAACCACACCATTTGTATATAAAAAAAACACAAGGTACTTGATACAGTCCGCTGTAAAAAGTACAATTGAACACTGACCCACATCAATAAGGTGCCAAAAGATGCGCAATTGGGCCAGGCATCTCCAGCTGTTGAAAAATTGCAAATTTCCTTGGTTTCCATGGAGTAAGAGCCGTTGCTGGGCACGTGATCTTGACATCAATGATTATTCATTTGTGGCTACAGCCAAAAGTATTGGTCGGAGAGCAACGCGGTTTGCACCATTCGATTTCTCGTCAAAAAATACGTCGGATTAGCCTCTTACCAGCAGCATTGGAACAGTTTTTCTACTTTTGGATTTTTGCCAGGTCTTTTTTTCTAATTGAAATCGGTTACATTAACTATGTACAATCGCGACTGGTCATTACTATATTCAACTTTTCATTATAAGTTATGTGGCCTTCGGTAGCCCAGACGACGTCAAATCTTTGGGCCAAGCCCATTTAACTCACACAGCAAATGTCTTACTTCTAAGTCGAAGACAAACTCAATGTCTTTATCTACATGTAGAAAAACCACACCATTTGTATATAAAAAAAACACAAGGTACTTGATACAGTCCGCTGTAAAAAGTACAATTGAACACTGACCCACATCAATAAAGTGCCAAAAGATGCGCAATTGGGCCAAGCATCTCCAGCTGTTGAAAAATTGCAAATTTCCCTGGTTTCCATGGAGTAAGAGCCGTTGCTGGGCACGTGATCTTGACATCAATGATTATTCATTTGTGGCTACAGCCAAAAGTATTGGTCGGAGAGCAACGCGGTTTGCACCATTCGATTTCTCGTCAAAAAATACGTCGGATTAGCCTCTTACCAGCAGCATTGGAACAGTTTTTCTACTTTTGGATTTTTGCCTGGTCTTTTTGCGAATTGAAATCGGCTACATTAACTATGTACAATCGCGACTGGTCATTACTATATTCAACTTTTCATTATAAGTTATGTGCCCTTCGGTAGCCCAGACGACGTCAAATCTTTGGGCCAAGCCCATTTAACTCACCCAGCAAATGTCTTACTTCTAAGTCGAAGACAAACTCAATGTCTTTATCTACATGTAGAAAAACCACACCATTTGTATATAAAAAAAAACACAAGGTACTTGATACAGTCCGCTGTAAAAAGTACAATTGAACACTGACCCACATCAATAAGGTGCCAAAAGATGCGCAATTGGGCCAGGCATCTCCAGCTGTTGAAAAATTGCAAATTTCCTTGGTTTCCATGGAGTAAGAGCCGTTGCTGGGCACGTGATCTTGACATCAATGATTATTCATTTGTGGCTACAGCCAAAAGTATTGGTCGGAGAGCAACGCGGTTTGCACCATTCGATTTCTCGTCAAAAAATACGTCGGATTAGCCTCTTACCAGCAGCATTGGAACAGTTTTTCCACTTTTGGATTTTTGCCTGGTATTTTTTCTAATTGAAATCGGCTACATTAACTATGTACAATCGCGACTGGTCATTACTATATTCAACTTTTCATTATAAGTTATGTGCCCTTCGGTAGCCCAGACGACGTCAAATCTTTGGGCCAAGCCCATTTAACTCACCCAGCAGTTGTCTTACTTCTAAGTCGAAGACAAACTCAATGTCTTTATCTACATGTAGAAAAACCACACCATTTGTATATAAAAAAAACACAAGGTACTTGATACAGTCCGCTGTAAAAAGTACAATTGAACACTGACCCACATCAATAAGGTGCCAAAAGATGCGCAATTGGGTCAGGCATCTCCAGCTGTTGAAAAATTGCAAATTTCCTTGGTTTCCATGGAGTAAGAGCCGTTGCTGGGCACGTGATCTTGACATCAATGATTATTCATTTGTGGCTACAGCCAAAAGTATTGGTCGGAGAGCAACGCGGTTTGCACCATTCGATTTCTCGTCAAAAAATACGTCGGATTAGCCTCTTACCAGCAGCATTGGAACAGTTTTTCTACTTTTGGATTTTTGCCTGGTCTTTTTGCGAATTGAAATCGGCTACATTAACTATGTACAATCGCGACTGGTCATTACTATATTCAACTTTTCATTATAAGTTATGTGCCCTTCGGTAGCCCAGACGACGTCAAATCTTTGGGCCAAGCCCATTTAACTCACACAGCAGTTGTCTTACTTCTAAGTCGAAGACAAACTCAATGTCTTTATCTACATGTAGAAAAACCACACCATTTGTATATAAAAAAAGCACAAGGTACTTGATACAGTCCGCTGTAAAAAGTACAATTGAACACTGACCCACATCAATAAGGTGCCAAAAGATGCGCAATTGGGCCAGGCATCTCCAGCTGTTGAAAAATTGCAAATTTCCTTGGTTTCCATGGAGTAAGAGCCGTTGCTGGGCACGTGATCTTGACATCAATGATTATTCATTTGTGGCTACAGCCAAAAGTATTGGTCGGAGAGCAACGCGGTTTGCACCATTCGATTTCTCGTCAAAAAATACGTCGGATTAGCCTCTTACCAGCAGCATTGGAACAGTTTTTCCACTTTTGGATTTTTGCCTGGTATTTTTTCTAATTGAAATCGGCTACATTAAACTCAATGTCTTTATCTACATGTAGAAAAACCACACCATTTGTATATAAAAAAAACACAAGGTACTTGATACAGTCCGCTGTAAAAAGTACAATTGAACACTGACCCACATCAATAAGGTGCCAAAAGATGCGCAATTGGGCCAGGCATCTCCAGCTGTTGAAAAATTGCAAATTTCCTTGGTTTCCATGGAGTAAGAGCCGTTGCTGGGCACGTGATCTTGACATCAATGATTATTCATTTGTGGCTACAGCCAAAAGTATTGGTCGGAGAGCAACGCGGTTTGCACCATTCGATTTCTCGTCAAAAAATACGTCGGATTAGCCTCTTACCAGCAGCATTGGAACAGTTTTTCCACTTTTGGATTTTTGCCAGGTCTTTTTTTCTAATTGAAATCGGCTACATTAACTATGTACAATCGCGACTGGTCATTACTATATTCAACTTTTCATTATAAGTTATGTGGCCTTCGGTAGCCCAGACGACGTCAAATCTTTGGGCCAAGCCCATTTAACTCACCCAGCAAATGTCTTACTTCTAAGTCGAAGACAAACTCAATGTCTTTATCTACATGTAGAAAAACCACACCATTTGTATATAAAAAAAAACACAAGGTACTTGATACAGTCCGCTGTAAAAAGTACAATTGAACACTGACCCACATCAATAAAGTGCCAAAAGATGCGCAATTGGGCCAAGCATCTCCAGCTGTTGAAAAATTGCAAATTTCCCTGGTTTCCATGGAGTAAGAGCCGTTGCTGGGCACGTGATCTTGACATCAATGATTATTCATTTGTGGCTACAGCCAAAAGTATTGGTCGGAGAGCAACGCGGTTTGCACCATTCGATTTCTCGTCAAAAAATACGTCGGATTAGCCTCTTACCAGCAGCATTGGAACAGTTTTTCCACTTTTGGATTTTTGCCTGGTATTTTTTCTAATTGAAATCGGCTACATTAAACTCAATGTCTTTATCTACATGTAGAAAAACCACACCATTTGTATATAAAAAAAGCACAAGGTACTTGATACAGTCCGCTGTAAAAAGTACAATTGAACACTGACCCACATCAATAAGGTGCCAAAAGATGCGCAATTGGGCCAGGAATCTCCAGCTGTTGAAAAATTGCAAATTTCCTTGGTTTCCATGGAGTAAGAGCCGTTGCTGGGCACGTGATCTTGACATCAATGATTATTCATTTGTGGCTACAGCCAAAAGTATTGGTCGGAGAGCAACGCGGTTTGCACCATTCGATTTCTCGTCAAAAAATACGTCGGATTAGCCTCTTACCAGCAGCATTGGAACAGTTTTTCCACTTTTGGATTTTTGCCTGGTATTTTTTCTAATTGAAATCGGCTACATTAAACTCAATGTCTTTATCTACATGTAGAAAAACCACACCATTTGTATATAAAAAAAACACAAGGTACTTGATACAGTCCGCTGTAAAAAGTACAATTGAACACTGACCCACATCAATAAGGTGCCAAAAGATGCGCAATTGGGCCAGGCATCTCCAGCTGTTGAAAAATTGCAAATTTCCTTGGTTTCCATGGAGTAAGAGCCGTTGCTGGGCACGTGATCTTGACATCAATGATTATTCATTTGTGGCTACAGCCAAAAGTATTGGTCGGAGAGCAACGCGGTTTGCACCATTCGATTTCTCGTCAAAAAATACGTCGGATTAGCCTCTTACCAGCAGCATTGGAACAGTTTTTCCACTTTTGGATTTTTGCCAGGTCTTTTTTTCTAATTGAAATCGGCTACATTAACTATGTACAATCGCGACTGGTCATTACTATATTCAACTTTTCATTATAAGTTATGTGGCCTTCGGTAGCCCAGACGACGTCAAATCTTTGGGCCAAGCCCATTTAACTCACCCAGCAAATGTCTTACTTCTAAGTCGAAGACAAACTCAATGTCTTTATCTACATGTAGAAAAACCACACCATTTGTATATAAAAAAAAACACAAGGTACTTGATACAGTCCGCTGTAAAAAGTACAATTGAACACTGACCCACATCAATAAAGTACCAAAAGATGCGCAATTGGGCCAAGCATCTCCAGCTGTTGAAAAATTGCAAATTTCCCTGGTTTCCATGGAGTAAGAGCCGTTGCTGGGCACGTGATCTTGACATCAATGATTATTCATTTGTGGCTACAGCCAAAAGTATTGGTCGGAGAGCAACGCGGTTTGCACCATTCGATTTCTCGTCAAAAAATACGTCGGATTAGCCTCTTACCAGCAGCATTGGAACAGTTTTTCCACTTTTGGATTTTTGCCTGGTATTTTTTCTAATTGAAATCGGCTACATTAAACTCAATGTCTTTATCTACATGTAGAAAAACCACACCATTTGTATATAAAAAAAACACAAGGTACTTGATACAGTCCGCTGTAAAAAGTACAATTGAACACTGACCCACATCAATAAGGTGCCAAAAGATGCGCAATTGGGCCAGGCATCTCCAGCTGTTGAAAAATTGCAAATTTCCTTGGTTTCCATGGAGTAAGAGCCGTTGCTGGGCACGTGATCTTGACATCAATGATTATTCATTTGTGGCTACAGCCAAAAGTATTGGTCGGAGAGCAACGCGGTTTGCACCATTCGATTTCTCGTCAAAAAATACGTCGGATTAGCCTCTTACCAGCAGCATTGGAACAGTTTTTCCACTTTTGGATTTTTGCCAGGTCTTTTTTTCTAATTGAAATCGGCTACATTAACTATGTACAATCGCGACTGGTCATTACTATATTCAACTTTTCATTATAAGTTATGTGGCCTTCGGTAGCCCAGACGACGTCAAATCTTTGGGCCAAGCCCATTTAACTCACCCAGCAAATGTCTTACTTCTAAGTCGAAGACAAACTCAATGTCTTTATCTACATGTAGAAAAACCACACCATTTGTATATAAAAAAAAACACAAGGTACTTGATACAGTCCGCTGTAAAAAGTACAATTGAACACTGACCCACATCAATAAAGTGCCAAAAGATGCGCAATTGGGCCAAGCATCTCCAGCTGTTGAAAAATTGCAAATTTCCCTGGTTTCCATGGAGTAAGAGCCGTTGCTGGGCACGTGATCTTGACATCAATGATTATTCATTTGTGGCTACAGCCAAAAGTATTGGTCGGAGAGCAACGCGGTTTGCACCATTCGATTTCTCGTCAAAAAATACGTCGGATTAGCCTCTTACCAGCAGCATTGGAACAGTTTTTCCACTTTTGGATTTTTGCCTGGTATTTTTTCTAATTGAAATCGGCTACATTAAACTCAATGTCTTTATCTACATGTAGAAAAACCACACCATTTGTATATAAAAAAACACAAGGTACTTGATACAGTCCGCTGTAAAAAGTACAATTGAACACTGACCCACATCAATAAGGTGCCAAAAGATGCGCAATTGGGCCAGGCATCTCCAGCTGTTGAAAAATTGCAAATTTTCTTTGGTTTCCATGGAGTAAGAGCCGTTGCTGGGCACGTGATCTTGACATCAATGATTATTCATTTGTGGCTACAGCCAAAAGTATTGGTCGGAGAGCAACGCGGTTTGCACCATTCGATTTCTCGTCAAAAAATACGTCGGATTAGCCTCTTACCAGCAGCATTGGAACAGTTTTTCCACTTTTGGATTTTTGCCTGGTATTTTTTCTAATTGAAATCGGCTACATTAAACTCAATGTCTTTATCTACATGTAGAAAAACCACACCATTTGTATATAAAAAAAACACAAGGTACTTGATACAGTCCGCTGTAAAAAGTACAATTGAACACTGACCCACATCAATAAGGTGCCAAAAGATGCGCAATTGGGCCAGGCATCTCCAGCTGTTGAAAAATTGCAAATTTCCTTGGTTTCCATGGAGTAAGAGCCGTTGCTGGGCACGTGATCTTGACATCAATGATTATTCATTTGTGGCTACAGCCAAAAGTATTGGTCGGAGAGCAACGCGGTTTGCACCATTCGATTTCTCGTCAAAAAATACGTCGGATTAGCCTCTTACCAGCAGCATTGGAACAGTTTTTCCACTTTTGGATTTTTGCCAGGTCTTTTTTTCTAATTGAAATCGGCTACATTAACTATGTACAATCGCGACTGGTCATTACTATATTCAACTTTTCATTATAAGTTATGTGGCCTTCGGTAGCCCAGACGACGTCAAATCTTTGGGCCAAGCCCATTTAACTCACCCAGCAAATGTCTTACTTCTAAGTCGAAGACAAACTCAATGTCTTTATCTACATGTAGAAAAACCACACCATTTGTATATAAAAAAAACACAAGGTACTTGATACAGTCCACTGTAAAAAGTACAATTGAACACTGACCCACATCAATAAAGTGCCAAAAGATGCGCAATTGGGCCAAGCATCTCCAGCTGTTGAAAAATTGCAAATTTCCCTGGTTTCCATGGAGTAAGAGCCGTTGCTGGGCACGTGATCTTGACATCAATGATTATTCATTTGTGGCTACAGCCAAAAGTATTGGTCGGAGAGCAACGCGGTTTGCACCATTCGATTTCTCGTCAAAAAAATACGTCGGATTAGCCTCTTACCAGCAGCATTGGAACAGTTTTTCTACTTTTGGATTTTTGCCTGGTCTTTTTGCGAATTGAAATCGGCTACATTAACTATGTACAATCGCGACTGGTCATTACTATATTCAACTTTTCATTATAAGTTATGTGCCCTTCGGTAGCCCAGACGACGTCAAATCTTTGGGCCAAGCCCATTTAACTCACCCAGCAAATGTCTTACTTCTAAGTCGAAGACAAACTCAATGTCTTTATCTACATGTAGAAAAACCACACCATTTGTATATAAAAAAACACAAGGTACTTGATACAGTCCGCTGTAAAAAGTACAATTGAACACTGACCCACATCAATAAGGTGCCAAAAGATGCGCAATTGGGCCAGGCATCTCCAGCTGTTGAAAAATTGCAAATTTCCTTGGTTTCCATGGAGTAAGAGCCGTTGCTGGGCACGTGATCTTGACATCAATGATTATTCATTTGTGGCTACAGCCAAAAGTATTGGTCGGAGAGCAACGCGGTTTGCACCATTCGATTTCTCGTCAAAAAATACGTCGGATTAGCCTCTTACCAGCAGCATTGGAACAGTTTTTCCACTTTTGGATTTTTGCCTGGTATTTTTTTCTAATTGAAATCGGCTACATTAACTATGTACAATCGCGACTGGTCATTACTATATTCAACTTTTCATTATAAGTTATGTGCCCTTCGGTAGCCCAGACGACGTCAAATCTTTGGGCCAAGCCCATTTAACTCACCCAGCAAATGTCTTACTTTTAAGTCGAAGACAAACTCAATGTCTTTATCTACATGTAGAAAAACCACACCATTTGTATATAAAAAAAACACAAGGTACTTGATACAGTCCGCTGTAAAAAGTACAATTGAACACTGACCCCACATCAATAAGGTGCCAAAAGATGCGCAATTGGGCCAGGCATCTCCAGCTGTTGAAAAAATTGCAAATTTCCTTGGTTTCCATGGAGTAAGAGCCGTTGCTGGGCACGTGATCTTGACATCAATGATTATTCATTTGTGGCTACAGCCAAAAGTATTGGTCGGAGAGCAACGCGGTTTGCACCATTCGATTTCTCGTCAAAAAATACGTCGGATTAGCCTCACCAGCAGCCATTGGAACAGTTTTTTCTACTTTTGGATTTTTTGCCTGGTCTTTTGCGAATTGAAATCGGCTACATTAACTATGTACAATCGCGACTGGTCATTACTATATTCAACTTTTCATTATAAGTTATGTGCCCTTCGGTAGCCCAGACGACGTCAAATCTTTGGGCCAAGCCCATTTAAACTCACACAGCAGTTGTCTTACTTCTAAGTCGAAGACAAACTCAATGTCTTTATCTACATGTAGAAAAACCACACCATTTGTATATAAAAAAAGCACAAGGTACTTGATACAGTCCGCTGTAAAAAGTACAATTGAACACTGACCCACATCAATAAGGTGCCAAAAGATGCGCAATTGGGCCAGGCATCTCCAGCTGTTGAAAAATTGCAAATTTCCTTGGTTTCCATGGAGTAAGAGCCGTTGCTGGGCACGTGATCTTGACATCAATGATTATTCATTTGTGGCTACAGCCAAAAGTATTGGTCAGAGAGCAACGCGGTTTGCACCATTCGATTTCTCGTCAAAAAATACGTCGGATTAGCCTCTTACCAGCAGCATTGGAACAGTTTTTCCACTTTTGGATTTTTGCCTGGTATTTTTTCTAATTGAAATCGGCTACATTAAAACTCAATGTCTTTATCTACATGTAGAAAAAACCACACCATTTGTATATAAAAAAAACACAAGGTACTTGATACAGTCCGCTGTAAAAAGTACAATTGAACACTGACCCACATCAATAAGGTGCCAAAAGTTGCGCAATTGGGCCAGGCATCTCCAGCTGTTGAAAAATTGCAAATTTCCTTGGTTTCCATGGAGTAAGAGCCGTTGCTGGGCACGTGATCTTGACATCAATGATTATTCATTTGTGGCTACAGCCAAAAGTATTGGTCGGAGAGCAACGCGGTTTGCACCATTCGATTTCTCGTCAAAAAATACGTCGGATTAGCCTCTTACCAGCAGCATTGGAACAGTTTTTCCACTTTTGGATTTTTGCCAGGTCTTTTTTTCTAATTGAAATCGGCTACATTAACTATGTACAATCGCGACTGGTCATTACTATATTCAACTTTTCATTATAAGTTATGTGGCCTTCGGTAGCCCAGACGACGTCAAATCTTTGGGCCAAGCCCATTTAACTCACCCAGCAAATGTCTTACTTCTAAGTCGAAGACAAACTCAATGTCTTTATCTACATGTAGAAAAACCACACCATTTGTATATAAAAAAAACACAAGGTACTTGATACAGTCCGCTGTAAAAAGTACAATTGAACACTGACCCACATCAATAAAGTGCCAAAAGATGCGCAATTGGGCCAAGCATCTCCAGCTGTTGAAAAATTGCAAATTTCCCTGGTTTCCATGGAGTAAGAGCCGTTGCTGGGCACGTGATCTTGACATCAATGATTATTCATTTGTGGCTACAGCCAAAAGTATTGGTCGGAGAGCAACGCGGTTTGCACCATTCGATTTCTCGTCAAAAAATACGTCGGATTAGCCTCTTACCAGCAGCATTGGAACAGTTTTTCTACTTTTGGATTTTTGCCTGGTCTTTTTGCGAATTGAAATCGGCTACATTAACTATGTACAATCGCGACTGGTCATTACTATATTCAACTTTTCATTATAAGTTATGTGCCCTTCGGTAGCCCAGACGACGTCAAATCTTTGGGCCAAGCCCATTTAACTCACCCAGCAAATGTCTTACTTCTAAGTCGAAGACAAACTCAATGTCTTTATCTACATGTAGAAAAACCACACCATTTGTATATAAAAAAAACACAAGGTACTTGATACAGTCCGCTGTAAAAAGTACAATTGAACACTGACCCACATCAATAAGGTGCCAAAAGATGCGCAATTGGGCCAGGCATCTCCAGCTGTTGAAAAATTGCAAATTTCCTTGGTTTCCATGGAGTAAGAGCCGTTGCTGGGCACGTGATCTTGACATCAATGATTATTCATTTGTGGCTACAGCCAAAAGTATTGGTCGGAGAGCAACGCGGTTTGCACCATTCGATTTCTCGTCAAAAAATACGTCGGATTAGCCTCTTACCAGCAGCATTGGAACAGTTTTTCCACTTTTGGATTTTTGCCTGGTCTTTTTGCGAATTGAAATCGGCTACAATAACTATGTACAATCGCGACTGGTCATTACTATATTCAACTTTTCATTATAAGTTATGTGCCCTTCGGTAGCCCAGACGACGTCAAATCTTTGGGCCAAGCCCATTTAACTCACACAGCAGTTGTCTTACTTCTAAGTCGAAGACAAACTCAATGTCTTTATCTACATGTAGAAAAACCACACCATTTGTATATAAAAAAAGCACAAGGTACTTGATACAGTCCGCTGTAAAAAGTACAATTGAACACTGACCCACATCAATAAGGTGCCAAAAGATGCGCAATTGGGCCAGGCATCTCCAGCTGTTGAAAAATTGCAAATTTCCTTGGTTTCCATGGAGTAAGAGCCGTTGCTGGGCACGTGATCTTGACATCAATGATTATTCATTTGTGGCTACAGCCAAAAGTATTGGTCGGAGAGCAACGCGGTTTGCACCATTCGATTTCTCGTCAAAAAATACGTCGGATTAGCCTCTTACCAGCAGCATTGCAACAGTTTTTCCACTTTTGGATTTTTGCCTGGTATTTTTTCTAATTGAAATCGGCTACATTAAACTCAATGTCTTTATCTACATGTAGAAAAACCACACCATTTGTATATAAAAAAAACACAAGGTACTTGATACAGTCCGCTGTAAAAAGTACAATTGAACACTGACCCACATCAATAAGGTGCCAAAAGATGCGCAATTGGGCCAGGCATCTCCAGCTGTTGAAAAATTGCAAATTTCCTTGGTTTCCATGGAGTAAGAGCCGTTGCTGGGCACGTGATCTTGACATCAATGATTATTCATTTGTGGCTACAGCCAAAAGTATTGGTCGGAGAGCAACGCGGTTTGCACCATTCGATTTCTCGTCAAAAAATACGTCGGATTAGCCTCTTACCAGCAGCATTGGAACAGTTTTTCCACTTTTGGATTTTTGCCAGGTCTTTTTTTCTAATTGAAATCGGCTACATTAACTATGTACAATCGCGACTGGTCATTACTATATTCAACTTTTCATTATAAGTTATGTGGCCTTCGGTAGCCCAGACGACGTCAAATCTTTGGGCCAAGCCCATTTAACTCACCCAGCAAATGTCTTCCTTCTAAGTCGAAGACAAACTCAATGTCTTTATCTACATGTAGAAAAACCACACCATTTGTATATAAAAAAAACACAAGGTACTTGATACAGTCCGCTGTAAAAAGTACAATTGAACACTGACCCACATCAATAAAGTGCCAAAAGATGCGCAATTGGGCCAAGCATCTCCAGCTGTTGAAAAATTGCAAATTTCCCTGGTTTCCATGGAGTAAGAGCCGTTGCTGGGCACGTGATCTTGACATCAATGATTATTCATTTGTGGCTACAGCCAAAAGTATTGGTCGGAGAGCAACGCGGTTTGCACCATTCGATTTCTCGTCAAAAAATACGTCGGATTAGCCTCTTACCAGCAGCATTGGAACAGTTTTTCTACTTTTGGATTTTTGCCTGGTCTTTTTGCGAATTGAAATCGGCTACATTAACTATGTACAATCGCGACTGGTCATTACTATATTCAACTTTTCATTATAAGTTATGTGCCCTTCGGTAGCCCAGACGACGTCAAATCTTTGGGCCAAGCCCATTTAACTCACCCAGCAGTTGTCTTACTTCTAAGTCGAAGACAAACTCAATGTCTTTATCTACATGTAGAAAAACCACACCATTTGTATATAAAAAAAACACAAGGTACTTGATACAGTCCGCTGTAAAAAGTACAATTGAACACTGACCCACATCAATAAGGTGCCAAAAGATGCGCAATTGGGCCAGGCATCTCCAGCTGTTGAAAAATTGCAAATTTCCTTGGTTTCCATGGAGTAAGAGCCGTTGCTGGGCACGTGATCTTTGACATCAATGATTATTCATTTGTGGCTACAGCCAAAAGTATTGGTCGGAGAGCAACGCGGTTTGCACCATTCGATTTCTCGTCAAAAAATACGTCGGATTAGCCTCTTACCAGCAGCATTGGAACAGTTTTTCCACTTTGGATTTTTGCCTGGTATTTTGTCTAATTGAAATCGGCTACATTTACTATGTACAATCGCGACTGGTCATTACTATATTCAACTTTTTCATTATAAGTTATGTGCCCTTCGGTAGCCCAGACGACGTCAAATCTTTGGGCCAAGCCCATTTAACTCACCCAGCAGTTGTCTTACTTCTAAGTCGAAGACAAACTCAATGTCTTTATCTACATGTAGAAAAACCACACCATTTGTATATAAAAAAAACACAAGGTACTTGATACAGTCCGCTGTAAAAAGTACAATTGAACACTGACCCACAACAATAAGGTGCCAAAAGATGCGCAATTGGGCCAGGCATCTCCAGCTGTTGAAAAATTGCAAATTTCCTTGTTTCCATGGAGTAAGAGCCGTTGCTGGGCACGTGATCTTGACATCAATGATTATTCATTTGTGGCTACAGCCAAAAGTATTGGTCGGAGAGCAACGCGGTTTGCACCATTCGATTTCTCGTCAAAAAATACGTCGGATTAGCCTCTTACCAGCAGCATTGGAACAGTTTTTCCACTTTTGGATTTTTGCCTGTATTTTTTTCTAATTGAAATCGGCTACATTAACTATGTACAATCGCGACTGGTCATTACTATATTCAACTTTTCATTATAAGTTATGTGCCCTTCGGTAGCCCAGACGACGTCAAATCTTTGGGCCAAGCCCATTTAACTCACCCAGCAAATGTCTTACTTCTAAGTCGAAGACAAACTCAATGTCTTTATCTACATGTAGAAAAACCACACCATTTGTATATAAAAAAAACACAAGGTACTTGATACAGTCCGCTGTAAAAAGTACAATTGAACACTGACCCACATCAATAAAGTGCCAAAAGATGCGCAATTGGGCCAAGCATCTCCAGCTGTTGAAAAATTGCAAATTTCCCTGGTTTCCATGGAGTAAGAGCCGTTGCTGGGCACGTGATCTTGACATCAATGATTATTCATTTGTGGCTACAGCCAAAAGTATTGGTCGGAGAGCAACGCGGTTTGCACCATTCGATTTCTCGTCAAAAAATACGTCGGATTAGCCTCTTACCAGCAGCATTGGAACAGTTTTTCTACTTTTGGATTTTTTGCCTGGTCTTTTTGCGAATTGAACTCGGCTACATTAACTATGTACAATCGCGACTGGTCATTACTATATTCAACTTTTCATTATAGTTATGTGCCCTTCGGTAGCCCAGACGACGTCAAATCTTTGGGCCAAGCCCATTTAACTCACCAGCAGTTGTCTTACTTCTAAGTCGAAGACAAACTCAATGTCTTTATCTACATGTAGAAAAACCACACCATTTGTATATAAAAAAAAACACAAGGTACTTGATACAGTCCCGCTGTAAAAAGTACAATTGAACACTGACCCACATCAATAAGGTGCCAAAAGATGCGCAATTGGGCCAGGCATCTCCAGCTGTTGAAAAATTGCAAATTTCCTTGGTTTCCATGGAGTAAGAGCCGTTGCTGGGCACGTGATCTTGACATCAATGATTATTCATTTGTGGCTACAGCCAAAAGTATTGGTCGGAGAGCAACGCGGTTTGCACCATTCGATTTCTCGTCAAAAAATACGTCGGATTAGCCTCTTACCAGCAGCATTGGAACAGTTTTTCCACTTTTGGATTTTTGCCTGGTATTTTGTCTAATTGAAATCGGCTACATTAACTATGTACAATCGCGACTGGTCATTACTATATTCAACTTTTCATTATAAGTTATGTGCCCTTCGGTAGCCCAGACGACGTTCAAATCTTTGGGCCAAGCCCATTTAACTCACCCAGCAGTTGTCTTACTTCTAAGTCGAAGACAAACTCAATGTCTTATATCTACATGTAGAAAAACCACACCATTTGTATATAAAAAAAAAACAAGGTACTTGATACAGTCCGCTGTAAAAAGTACAATTGAACACTGACCCACATCAATAAGGTGCCAAAAGATGCGCAATTGGGCCAGGCATCTCCAGCTGTTGAAAAATTGCAAATTTCCTTGGTTTCCATGGAGTAAGAGCCGTTGCTGGGCACGTGATCTTGACATCAATGATTATTCATTTGTGGCTACAGCCAAAAGTATTGGTCGGAGAGCAAACGCGGTTTGCACCATTCGATTTCTCGTCAAAAAATACGTCGGATTAGCCTCTTACAGCAGCATTGGAACAGTTTTTCCACTTTTGGGATTTTTGCCTGGTATTTTTTCTAATTGAAATCGGCTACATTAACTATGTACAATCGCGTGGTCATTACTATATTCAACTTTTCATTATAAGTTATGTGCCCCTTCGGTAGCCCAGACGACGTCAAATCTTTGGGCCAAGCCCATTTAACTCACCCAGCAAATGTCTTACTTCTAAGTCGAAGACAAACTCAATGTCTTTATCTACATGTAGAAAAAACCACACCATTTGTATATAAAAAAAACACAAGGTACTTGATACAGTCCGCTGTAAAAAGTACAATTGAACACTGACCCACATCAATAAGGTGCCAAAAGATGCGCAATTGGGCCAGGCATCTCCAGCTGTTGAAAAATTGCAAATTTCCTTGGTTTCCATGGAGTAAGAGCCGTTGCTGGCACGTGATCTTGACATCAATGATTATTCATTTGTGGCTACAGCCAAAAGTATTGGTCGGAGAGCAACGCGGTTTGCACCATTCGATTTCTCGTCAAAAAATACGTCGGATTAGCCTCTTACCAGCAGCATTGGAACAGTTTTTTCTACTTTTGGATTTTTGCCTGGTCTTTTTGCGAATTGAAATCGGCTACATTAACTATGTACAATCGCGACTGGTCATTACTATATTCAACTTTTCATTATAAGTTATGTGCCCTTCGGTAGCCCAGACGACGTCAAATCTTTGGGCCAAGCCCATTTAACTCACACAGCAGTTGTCTTACTTCTAAGTCGAAGACAAACTCAATGTCTTTATCTACATGTAGAAAAACCACACCATTTGTATATAAAAAAAGCACAAGGTACTTGATACAGTCCGCTGTAAAAAGTACAATTGAACACTGACCCACATCAATAAGGTGCCAAAAGATGCGCAATTGGGCCAGGCATCTCCAGCTGTTGAAAAATTGCAAATTTCCTTGGTTTCCATGGAGTAAGAGCCGTTGCTGGGCACGTGATCTTGACATCAATGATTATTCATTTGTGGCTACAGCCAAAAGTATTGGTCGGAGAGCAACGCGGTTTGCACCATTCGATTTCTCGTCAAAAAAATACGTCGGATTAGCCTCTTACCAGCAGCATTGGAACAGTTTTTCCACTTTTGGATTTTTGCCTGGTATTTTTTCTAATTGAAATCGGCTACATTAAACTCAATGTCCTTTATCTACATGTAGAAAAACCACACCATTTGTATATAAAAAAAACACAAGGTACTTGATACAGTCCGCTGTAAAAAGTACAATTGAACACTGACCCACATCAATAAGGTGCCAAAAGATGCGCAATTGGGCCAGGCATCTCCAGCTGTTGAAAAATTGCAAATTTCCTTGGTTTCCATGGAGTAAGAGCCGTTGCTGGGCACGTGATCTTGACATCAATGATTATTCATTTGTGGCTACAGCCAAAAGTATTGGTCGGAGAGCAACGCGGTTTGCACCATTCGATTTCTCGTCAAAAAATACGTCGGATTAGCCTCTTACCAGCAGCATTGGAACAGTTTTTCCACTTTTGGATTTTTGCTAGGTCTTTTTTTTCTAATTGAAATCGGCTACATTAACTATGTACAATCGCGACTGGTCATTACTATATTCAACTTTTCATTATAAGTTATGTGGCCTTCGGTAGCCCAGACGACGTCAAATCTTTGGGCCAAGCCCATTTAACTCACCCAGCAAATGTCTTACTTCTAAGTCGAAGACAAACTCAATGTCTTTATCTACATGTAGAAAAACCACACCATTTGTATATAAAAAAAACACAAGGTACTTGATACAGTCCGCTGTAAAAAGTACAATTGAACACTGACCCACATCAATAAAGTGCCAAAAGATGCGCAATTGGGCCAAGCATCTCCAGCTGTTGAAAAATTGCAAATTTCCCTGGTTTCCATGGAGTAAGAGCCGTTGCTGGGCACGTGATCTTGACATCAATGATTATTCATTTGTGGCTACAGCCAAAAGTATTGGTCGGAGAGCAACGCGGTTTGCACCATTCGATTTCTCGTCAAAAAATACGTCGGATTAGCCTCTTACCAGCAGCATTGGAACAGTTTTTCTACTTTTGGATTTTTGCCAGGTCTTTTTGCGAATTGAAATCGGCTACATTAACTATGTACAATCGCGACTGGTCATTACTATATTCAACTTTTCATTATAAGTTATGTGCCCTTCGGTAGCCCAGACGACGTCAAATCTTTGGGCCAAGCCCATTTAACTCACCCAGCAAATGTCTTACTTCTAAGTCGAAGACAAACTCAATGTCTTTATCTACATGTAGAAAAACCACACCATTTGTATATAAAAAAAACACAAGGTACTTGATACAGTCCGCTGTAAAAAGTACAATTGAACACTGACCCACATACAATAAGGTGCCAAAAGATGCGCAATTGGGCCAGGCATCTCCAGCTGTTGAAAAATTGCAAATTTCCTTGGTTTCCATGGAGTAAGAGCCGTTGCTGGGCACGTGATCTTGACATCAATGATTATTCATTTGTGGCTACAGCCAAAAGTATTGGTCGGAGAGCAACGCGGTTTGCACCATTCGATTTCTCGTCAAAAAATACGTCGGATTAGCCTCTTACCAGCAGCATTGGAACAGTTTTTCCACTTTTGGATTTTTGCCTGGTATTTTTTCTAATTGAAATCGGGCTACATTAACTATGTACAATCGCGACTGGTCATTACTATATTCAACTTTTCATTATAAGTTATGTGCCCTTCGGTAGCCCAGACGACGTCAAATCTTTGGGCCAAGCCCATTTAACTCACCCAGCAAATGTCTTACTTCTAAGTCGAAGACAAACTCAATGTCTTTATCTACATGTAGAAAAACCACACCATTTGTATATAAAAAAAACACAAGGTACTTGATACAGTCCGCTGTAAAAAGTACAATTGAACACTGACCCACATCAATAAGGTGCCAAAAGATGCGCAATTGGGCCAGCATCTCCAGCTGTTGGAAAATTGCAAATTTCCTTGGTTTCCATGGAGTAAGAGCCGTTGCTGGGCACGTGATCTTGACATCAATGATTATTCATTTGTGGCTACAGCCAAAAGTATTGGTCGGAGAGCAACGCGGTTTGCACCATTCGATTTCTCGTCAAAAAATACGTCGGATTAGCCTCTTACCAGCAGCATTGGAACAGTTTTTCTACTTTTGGATTTTTGCCTGGTCTTTTTGCGAATTGAAATCGGCTACATTAACTATGTACAATCGCGACTGGTCATTACTATATTCAACTTTTCATTATAAGTTATGTGCCCTTCGGTAGCCCAGACGACGTCAAATCTTTGGGCCAAGCCCATTTAACTCACCCAGCAAATGTCTTACTTCTAAGTCGAAGACAAACTCAATGTCTTTATCTACATGTAGAAAAACCACACCATTTGTATATAAAAAAAACACAAGGTACTTGATACAGTCCGCTGTAAAAAGTACAATTGAACACTGACCCACATCAATAAGGTGCCCAAAAGATGCGCAATTGGGGCCAGGCATCTCCAGCTGTTGAAAAAATTGCAAATTTCCTTGGTTTCCATGGAGTAAGAGCCGTTGCTGGGCACGTGATCTTGACATCAATGATTATTCATTTGTGGCTACAGCCAAAAGTATTGGTCGGAGAGCAACGCGGTTTGCACCATTCGATTTCTCGTCAAAAAATACGTCGGATTAGCCTCTTACCAGCAGCATTGGAACAGTTTTTCCACTTTTGGATTTTTGCCTTTTTGCCTGGTATTTTTTCTAATTGAAATCGGCTACATTAACTATGTACAATCGCGACTGGTCATTACTATATTCAACTTTTCATTATAAGTTATGTGCCCTTCGGTAGCCCAGACGGACGTCAAATCTTTGGGCCAGCCCATTTAACTCACCCAGCAAATGTCTTACTTCTAAGTCGAAGACAAACTCAATGTCTTTATCTACATGTAGAAAAACCACACCATTTGTATATAAAAAAACACAAGGTACTTGATACAGTCCGCTGTAAAAAGTACATTGAACACTGACCCACATCATAAGGTGCCAAAAGATGCGCAATTGGGCAGGCATCTCCAGCTGCTGAAAAATTGCAAATTTCCTTGGTTTCCATGGAGTAAGAGCGTTGCTGGGCACGTGATCTTGACATCAATGATTATTCATTTGTGGCTACAGCCAAAAGTATTGGTCGGAGAGCAACGCGGTTTGCACCATTCGATTTCTCGTCAAAAAATACGTCGGATTAGCCTCTTACCAGCAGCATTGGAACAGTTTTTCTACTTTTGGATTTTTGCCTGGTCTTTTGCGAATTGAAATCGGCTACATTAACTATGTACAATCGCGACTGGTCATTACTATATTCAACTTTTCATTATAAGTTATGTGCCCTTCGGTAGCCCAGACGACGTCAAATCTTTGGGCCAAGCCCATTTAACTCACACAGCAGTTGTCTTACTTCTAAGTCGAAGACAAACTCAATGTCTTATCTACATGTAGAAAAACCACACCATTTGTATATAAAAAAAGCACAAGGTACTTGATACAGTCCGCTGTAAAAAGTACAATTGAACACTGACCCACATCAATAAGGTGCCAAAAGATGCGCAATTGGGCCCAGGCATCTCCAGCTGTTGAAAAATTGCAAATTTCCTTGGTTTCCATGGAGTAAGAGCCGTTGCTGGGGCACGTGATCTTGACATCAATGATTATTCATTTGTGGCTACAGCCAAAAGTATTGGTCGGAGAGCAACGCGGTTTGCACCATTCGATTCTCGTCAAAAAATACGTCGGATTAGCCTCTTACAGCAGCATTGGAACAGTTTTTCCACTTTTGGATTTTTGCCTGGTATTTTTTCTAATTGAAATCGGCTACATTAAACTCAATGTCTTTATCTACATGTAGAAAAACCACACCATTTGTATATAAAAAAAAACACAAGGTACTTGATACAGTCCGCTGTAAAAAGTACAATTGAACACTGACCCACATCAATAAGGTGCCAAAAGATGCGCAATTGGGCCAGGCATCTCCAGCTGTTGAAAATTGCAAATTTCCTTGGTTTCCATGGAGTAAGAGCCGTTGCTGGGCACGTGATCTTGACATCAATGATTATTCATTTGTGGCTACAGCCAAAAGTATTGGTCGGAGAGCAACGCGGTTTGCACCATTCGATTTCTCGTCAAAAAATACGTCGGATTAGCCTCTTACCAGCAGCATTGGAACAGTTTTTCCACTTTTGGATTTTTGCTAGGTCTTTTTTTCTAATTGAAATCGGCTACATTAACTATGTACAATCGCGACTGGTCATTACTATATTCAACTTTTCATTATAAGTTATGTGGCATTCGGTAGCCCAGACGACGTCAAATCTTTGGGCCAAGCCATTTAACTCACCCAGCAAATGTCTTACTTCTAAGTCGAAGACAAACTCAATGTCTTTATCTACATGTAGAAAAACCACACCATTTGTATATAAAAAAAACACAAGGTACTTGATACAGTCCGCTGTAAAAAGTACAATTGAACACTGACCCACATCAATAAAGTGCCAAAAGATGCGCAATTGGGCCAAGCATCTCCAGCTGTTGAAAAATTGCAAATTTCCCTGGTTTCCATGGAGTAAGAGCCGTTGCTGGGCACGTGATCTTGACATCAATGATTATTCATTTGTGGCTACAGCCAAAAGTATTGGTCGGAGAGCAACGCGGTTTGCACCATTCGATTTCTCGTCAAAAAATACGTCGGATTAGCCTCTTACCAGCAGCATTGGAACAGTTTTTCTACTTTTGGATTTTTGCCTGGTCTTTTTGCGAATTGAAATCGGCTACATTAACTATGTACAATCGCGACTGGTCATTACTATATTCAACTTTTCATTATAAGTTATGTGCCCTTCGGTAGCCCAGACGACGTCAAATCTTTGGGCCAAGCCCATTTAACTCACCCAGCAAATGTCTTACTTCTAAGTCGAAGATAAACTCAATGTCTTTATCTACATGTAGAAAAACCACACCATTTGTATATAAAAAAAACACAAGGTACTTGATACAGTCCGCTGTAAAAAGTACAATTGAACACTGACCCACATCAATAAGGTGCCAAAAGATGCGCAATTGGGCCAGGCATCTCCAGCTGTTGAAAAATTGCAAATTTCCTTGGTTTCCATGGAGTAAGAGCCGTTGCTGGGCACGTGATCTTGACATCAATGATTATTCATTTGTGGCTACAGCCAAAAGTATTGGTCGGAGAGCAACGCGGTTTGCACCATTCGATTTCTCGTCAAAAAATACGTCGGATTAGCCTCTTACCAGCAGCATTGGAACAGTTTTTCCACTTTTGGATTTTTGCCTGGTATTTTTTCTAATTGAAATCGGCTACATTAACTATGTACAATCGCGACTGGTCATTACTATATTCAACTTTTCATTATAAGTTATGTGCCCTTCGGTAGCCCAGACGACGTCAAATCTTTGGGCCAAGCCCATTTAACTCACCCAGCAAATGTCTTACTTCTAAGTCGAAGACAAACTCAATGTCTTTATCTACATGTAGAAAAACCACACCATTTGTATATAAAAAAAACACAAGGTACTTGATACAGTCCGCTGTAAAAAGTACAATTGAACACTGACCCACATCAATAAGGTGCCAAAAGATGCGCAATTGGGCCAGGCATCTCCAGCTGTTGAAAAATTGCAAATTTCCTTGGTTTCCATGGAGTAAGAGCCGTTGCTGGGCACGTGATCTTGACATCAATGATTATTCATTTGTGGCTACAGCCAAAAGTATTGGTCGGAGAGCAACGCGGTTTGCACCATTCGATTTCTCGTCAAAAAATACGTCGGATTAGCCTCTTACCAGCAGCATTGGAACAGTTTTTCTACTTTTGGATTTTTGCCTGGTCTTTTTGCGAATTGAAATCGGCTACATTAACTATGTACAATCGCGACTGGTCATTACTATATTCAACTTTTCATTATAAGTTATGTGGCCTTCGGTAGCCCAGACGACGTCAAATCTTTGGGCCAAGCCCATTTAACTCACCCAGCAGTTGTCTTACTTCTAAGTCGAAGACAAACTCAATGTCTTTATCTACATGTAGAAAAACCACACCATTTGTATATAAAAAAAGCACAAGGTACTTGATACAGTCCGCTGTAAAAAGTACAATTGAACACTGACCCACATCAATAAGGTGCCAAAAGATGCGCAATTGGGCCAGGCATCCCCAGCTGTTGGAAAATTGCAAATTTCCTTGGTTTCCATGGAGTAAGAGCCGTTGCTGGGCACGTGATCTTGACATCAATGATTATTCATTTGTGGCTACAGCCAAAAGTATTGGTCGGAGAGCAACGCGGTTTGCACCATTCGATTTCTCGTCAAAAAATACGTCGGATTAGCCTCTTACCAGCAGCATTGGAACAGTTTTTCCACTTTTGGATTTTTGCCTGGTATTTTTTCTAATTGAAATCGGCTACATTAACTATGTACAATCGCGACTGGTCATTACTATATTCAACTTTTCATTATAAGTTATGTGCCCTTCGGTAGCCCAGACGACGTCAAATCTTTGGGCCAAGCCCATTTAACTCACCCAGCAGTTGTCTTACTTCTAAGTCGAAGACAAACTCAATGTCTTTATCTACATGTAGAAAAACCACACCATTTGTATATAAAAAAAGCACAAGGTACTTGATACAGTCCGCTGTAAAAAGTACAATTGAACACTGACCCACATCAATAAGGTGCCAAAAGATGCGCAATTGGGCCAGGCATCCCCAGCTGATGAAAAATTGCAAATTTCCTTGGTTTCCATGGAGTAAGAGCCGTTGCTGGGCACGTGATCTTGACATCAATGATTATTCATTTGTGGCTACAGCCAAAAGTATTGGTCGGAGAGCAACGCGGTTTGCACCATTCGATTTCTCGTCAAAAAATACGTCGGATTAGCCTCTTACCAGCAGCATTGGAACAGTTTTTCCACTTTTGGATTTTTGCCTGGTATTTTTTCTAATTGAAATCGGCTACATTAACTATGTACAATCGCGACTGGTCATTACTATATTCAACTTTTCATTATAAGTTATGTGCCCTTCGGTAGCCCAGACGACGTCAAATCTTTGGGCCAAGCCCATTTAACTCACCCAGCAAATGTCTTACTTTTAAGTCGAAGACAAACTCAATGTCTTTATCTACATGTCGAAAAACCACACCATTTGTATATAAAAAAAACACAAGGTACTTGATACAGTCCGCTGTAAAAAGTACAATTGAACACTGACCCACATCAATAAGGTGCCAAAAGATGCGCAATTGGGCCAGGCATCTCCAGCTGTTGAAAAATTGCAAATTTCCTTGGTTTCCATGGAGTAAGAGCCGTTGCTGGGCACGTGTTCTTGACATCAATGATTATTCATTTGTGGCTACAGCCAAAAGTATTGGTCGGAGAGCAACGCGGTTTGCACCATTCGATTTCTCGTGAAAAAATACGTCGGATTAGCCTCTTACCAGCAGCATTGGAACAGTTTTTCCACTTTTGGATTTTTGCCTGGTATTTTTTCTAATTGAAATCGGCTACATTAACTATGTACAATCGCGACTGGTCATTACTATATTCAACTTTTCATTATAAGTTATGTGCCCTTCGGTAGCCCAGACGACGTCAAATCTTTGGGCCAAGCCCATTTAACTCACCCAGCAAATGTCTTACTTCTAAGTCGAAGACAAACTCAATGTCTTGATCTACATGTAGAAAAACCACACCATTTGTATATAAAAAAAAACACAAGGTACTTGATACAGTCCGCTGTAAAAAGTACAATTGAACACTGACCCACATCAATAAGTTGCCAAAAGATGCGCAATTGGGCCAGGCATCTCCAGCTGTTGAAAAATTGCAAATTTCCTTGGTTTCCATGAAGTAAGAGCAGTTGCTGGGCACGTGATCTTGACATCAATGATTATTCATTTGTTGCTACAGCCAAAAGTATTGGTCGGAGAGCAACGCGGTTTGCACCATTCGATTTCTCGTCAAAAAATACGTCGGATTAGCCTCTTACCAGCAGCATTGGAACAGTTTTTCTACTTTTGCATCTTTGCCTGGTCTTTTTGCGAATTGAAATCGGCTACATTAACTATGTACAATCGCGACTGGTCATTACTATATTCAACTTTTCATTATAAGTTATGTGCCCTTCGGTAGCCCAGACGACGTCAAATCTTTGGGCCAAGCCCATTTAACTCACCCAGCAAATGTCTTACTTCTAAGTCGAAGACAAACTCAATGTCTTTATCTACATGTAGAAAAACCACACCATTTGTATATAAAAAAAACACAAGGTACTTGATACAGTCCGCTGTAAAAAGTACAATTGAACACTGGCCCACATCAATAAGGTGCCAAAAGATGCGCAATTGGGTCAGGCATCCCCAGCTGTTGAAAAATTGCAAATTTCCTTGGTTTCCATGGAGTAAGAGCCGTTGCTGGGCACGTGATCTTGACATCAATGATTATTCATTTGTGGCTACAGCCAAAAGTATTGGTCGGAGAGCAACGCGGTTTGCACCATTCGATTTCTCGTCAAAAAATACGTCGGATTAGCCTCTTACCAGTAGCATTGGAACAGTTTTTCCACTTTTGGATTTTTGCCTGGTATTTTGTCTAATTGAAATCGGCTACATTAACTATGTACAATCGCGACTGGTCATTACTATATTTAACTTTTCATTATAAGTTATGTGCCCTTCGGTAGCCCAGACGACGTCAAATCTTTGGGCCAAGCCCATTTAACTCACCCAGCAGTTGTCTTACTTCTAAGTCGAAGACAAACTCAATGTCTTTATCTACATGTAGAAAAACCACACCATTTGTATATAAAAAAAACACAAGGTACTTGATACAGTCCGCTGTAAAAAGTACAATTGAACACTGACCCACATCAATAAGGTGCCAAAAGATGCGCAATTGGGCCAGGCATCTCCAGCTGTTGAAAAATTGCAAATTTCCTTGGTTTCCATGGAGTAAGAGCCGTTGCTGGGCACGTGATCTTGACATCAATGATTATTCATTTGTGGCTACAGCCAAAAGTATTGGTCGGAGAGCAACGCGGTTTGCACCATTCGATTTCTCGTCAAAAAATACGTCGGATTAGCCTCTTACCAGCAGCATTGGAACAGTTTTTCCACTTTTGGATTTTTGCCTGGTATTTTTTCTAATTGAAATCGGCTACATTAAACTCAATGTCTTTATCTACATGTAGAAAAACCACACCATTTGTATATAAAAAAAACACAAGGTACTTGATACAGTCCGCTGTAAAAAGTACAATTGAACACTGACCCACATCAATAAGGTGCCAAAAGATGCGCAATTGGGCCAGGCATCTCCAGCTGTTGAAAAATTGCAAATTTCCTTGGTTTCCATGGAGTAAGAGCCGTTGCTGGGCACGTGATCTTGACATCAATGATTATTCATTTGTGGCTACAGCCAAAAGTATTGGTCGGAGAGCAACGCGGTTTGCACCATTCGATTTCTCGTCAAAAAATACGTCGGATTAGCCTCTTACCAGCAGCATTGGAACAGTTTTTCCACTTTTGGATTTTTGCTAGGTCTTTTTTTTTAATTGAAATCGGCTACATTAACTATGTACAATCGCGACTGGTCATTACTATATTCAACTTTTCATTATAAGTTATGTGCCCTTCGGTAGCCCAGACGACGTCAAATCTTTGGGCCAAGCCCATTTAACTCACCCAGCAAATGTCTTACTTCTAAGTCGAAGACAAACTCAATGTCTTGATCTACATGTAGAAAAACCACACCATTTGTATATAAAAAAAACACAAGGTACTTGATACAGTCCGCTGTAAAAAGTACAATTGAACACTGACCCACATCAATAAGTTGCCAAAAGATGCGCAATTGGGCCAGGCATCTCCAGCTGTTGAAAAATTGCAAATTTCCTTGGTTTCCATGGAGTAAGAGCAGTTGCTGGGCACGTGATCTTGACATCAATGATTATTCATTTGTTGCTACAGCCAAAAGTATTGGTCGGAGAGCAACGCGGTTTGCACCATTCGATTTCTCGTCAAAAAATACGTCGGATTAGCCTCTTACCAGCAGCATTGGAACAGTTTTTCTACTTTTGCATCTTTGCCTGGTCTTTTTGCGAATTGAAATCGGCTACATTAACTATGTACAATCGCGACTGGTCATTACTATATTCAACTTTTCATTATAAGTTATGTGCCCTTCGGTAGCCCAGACGACGTCAAATCTTTGGGCCAAGCCCATTTAACTCACCCAGCAAATGTCTTACTTCTAAGTCGAAGACAAACTCAATGTCTTTATCTACATGTAGAAAAACCACACCATTTGTATATAAAAAAAACACAAGGTACTTGATACAGTCCGCTGTAAAAAGTACAATTGAACACTGGCCCACATCAATAAGGTGAGAAAAGATGCGCAATTGGGTCAGGCATCCCCAGCTGTTGAAAAATTGCAAATTTCCTTGGTTTCCATGGAGTAAGAGCCGTTGCTGGGCACGTGATCTTGACATCAATGATTATTCATTTGTGGCTACAGCCAAAAGTATTGGTCGGAGAGCAACGCGGTTTGCACCATTCGATTTCTCGTCAAAAAATACGTCGGATTAGCCTCTTACCAGTAGCATTGGAACAGTTTTTCCACTTTTGGATTTTTGCCTGGTATTTTGTCTAATTGAAATCGGCTACATTAACTATGTACAATCGCGACTGGTCATTACTATATTTAACTTTTCATTATAAGTTATGTGCCCTTCGGTAGCCCAGACGACGTCAAATCTTTGGGCCAAGCCCATTTAACTCACCCAGCAGTTGTCTTACTTCTAAGTCGAAGACAAACTCAATGTCTTTATCTACATGTAGAAAAACCACACCATTTGTATATAAAAAAAACACAAGGTACTTGATACAGTCCGCTGTAAAAAGTACAATTGAACACTGACCCACATCAATAAGGTGCCAAAAGATGCGCAATTGGGCCAGGCATCTCCAGCTGTTGAAAAATTGCAAATTTCCTTGGTTTCCATGGAGTAAGAGCCGTTGCTGGGCACGTGATCTTGACATCAATGATTATTCATTTGTGGCTACAGCCAAAAGTATTGGTCGGAGAGCAACGCGGTTTGCACCATTCGATTTCTCGTCAAAAAATACGTCGGATTAGCCTCTTACCAGCAGCATTGGAACAGTTTTTCCACTTTTGGATTTTTGCCTGGTATTTTTTCTAATTGAAATCGGCTACATTAAACTCAATGTCTTTATCTACATGTAGAAAAACCACACCATTTGTATATAAAAAAAACACAAGGTACTTGATACAGTCCGCTGTAAAAAGTACAATTGAACACTGACCCACATCGATAAGGTGCCAAAAGATGCGCAATTGGGCCAGGCATCTCCAGCTGTTGAAAAATTGCAAATTTCCTTGGTTTCCATGGAGTAAGAGCCGTTGCTGGGCACGTGATCTTGACATCAATGATTATTCATTTGTGGCTACAGCCAAAAGTATTGGTCGGAGAGCAACGCGGTTTGCACCATTCGATTTCTCGTCAAAAAATACGTCGGATTAGCCTCTTACCAGCAGCATTGGAACAGTTTTTCCACTTTTGGATTTTTGCTAGGTCTTTTTTTCTAATTGAAATCGGCTACATTAACTATGTACAATCGCGACTGGTCATTACTATATTCAACTTTTCATTATAAGTTATGTGGCATTCGGTAGCCCAGACGACGTCAAATCTTTGGGCCAAGCCCATTTAACTCACCCAGCAAATGTCTTACTTCTAAGTCGAAGACAAACTCAATGTCTTTATCTACATGTAGAAAAACCACACCATTTGTATATAAAAAAAACACAAGGTACTTGATACAGTCCGCTGTAAAAAGTACAATTGAACACTGACCCACATCAATAAAGTGCCAAAAGATGCGCAATTGGGCCAAGCATCTCCAGCTGTTGAAAAATTGCAAATTTCCCTGGTTTCCATGGAGTAAGAGCCGTTGCTGGGCACGTGATCTTGACATCAATGATTATTCATTTGTGGCTACAGCCAAAAGTATTGGTCGGAGAGCAACGCGGTTTGCACCATTCGATTTCTCGTCAAAAAATACGTCGGATTAGCCTCTTACCAGCAGCATTGGAACAGTTTTTCTACTTTTGGATTTTTGCCTGGTCTTTTTGCGAATTGAAATCGGCTACATTAACTATGTACAATCGCGACTGGTCATTACTATATTCAACTTTTCATTATAAGTTATGTGGCCTTCGGTAGCCCAGACGACGTCAAATCTTTGGGCCAAGCCCATTTAACTCACCCAGCAAATGTCTTACTTCTAAGTCGAAGACAAACTCAATGTCTTTATCTACATGTAGAAAAACCACACCATTTGTATATAAAAAAAACACAAGGTACTTGATACAGTCCGCTGTAAAAAGTACAATTGAACACTGACCCACATCAATAAGGTGCCAAAAGATGCGCAATTGGGCCAGGCATCTCCAGCTGTTGAAAAATTGCAAATTTCCTTGGTTTCCATGGAGTAAGAGCCGTTGCTGGGCACGTGATCTTGACATCAATGATTATTCATTTGTGGCTACAGCCAAAAGTATTGGTCGGAGAGCAACGCGGTTTGCACCATTCGATTTCTCGTCAAAAAATACGTCGGATTAGCCTCTTACCAGCAGCATTGGAACAGTTTTTCTACTTTTGGATTTTTGCCTGGTCTTTTTGCGAATTGAAATCGGCTACATTAACTATGTACAATCGCGACTGGTCATTACTATATTCAACTTTTCATTATAAGTTATGTGCCCTTCGGTAGCCCAGACGACGTCAAATCTTTGGGCCAAGCCCATTTAACTCACCCAGCAAATGTCTTACTTCTAAGTCGAAGACAAACTCAATGTCTTTATCTACATGTAGAAAAACCACACCATTTGTATATAAAAAAAACACAAGGTACTTGATACAGTCCGCTGTAAAAAGTACAATTGAACACTGACCCACATCAATAAGGTGCCAAAAGATGCGCAATTGGGCCAGGCATCTCCAGCTGTTGAAAAATTGCAAATTTCCTTGGTTTCCATGGAGTAAGAGCCGTTGCTGGGCACGTGATCTTGACATCAATGATTATTCATTTGTGGCTACAGCCAAAAGTGTTGGTCGGAGAGCAACGCGGTTTGCACCATTCGATTTCTCGTCAAAAAATACGTCGGATTAGCCTCTTACCAGCAGCATTGGAACAGTTTTTCCACTTTTGGATTTTTGCCTGGTATTTTTTCTAATTGAAATCGGCTACATTAACTATGTACAATCGCGACTGGTCATTACTATATTCAACTTTTCATTATAAGTTATGTGCCCTTCGGTAGCCCAGACGACGTCAAATCTTTGGGCCAAGCCCATTTAACTCACCCAGCAAATGTCTTACTTCTAAGTCGAAGACAAACTCAATGTCTTTATCTACATGTAGAAAAACCACACCATTTGTATATAAAAAAAACACAAGGTACTTGATACAGTCCGCTGTAAAAAGTACAATTGAACACTGACCCACATCAATAAGGTGCCAAAAGATGCGCAATTGGGCCAGGCATCTCCAGCTGTTGAAAAATTGCAAATTTCCTTGGTTTCCATGGAGTAAGAGCCGTTGCTGGGCACGTGATCTTGACATCAATGATTATTCATTTGTGGCTACAGCCAAAAGTATTGGTCGGAGAGCAACGCGGTTTGCACCATTCGATTTCTCGTCAAAAAATACGTCGGATTAGCCTCTTACCAGCAGCATTGGAACAGTTTTTCTACTTTTGGATTTTTGCCAGGTCTTTTTGCTAACTGAATTCGGCTACATTAACTATGTACAATCGCGACTGGTCATTACTATATTCAACTTTTCATTATAAGTTATGTGCCCTTCGGTAGCCCAGACGACGTCAAATCTTTGGGCCAAGCCGATTTAACTCACCCAGCAAATGTCTTACTTCTAAGTCGAAGACAAACTCAATGTCTTTATCTACATGTAGAAAAACCACACCATTTGTATATAAAAAAAACACAAGGTACTTGATACAGTCCGCTGTAAAAAGTACAATTGAACACTGACCCACATCAATAAGGTGCCAAAAGATGCGCAATTGGGCCAGGCATCTCCAGCTGTTGAAAAATTGCAAATTTCCTTGGTTTCCATGGAGTAAGAGCCGTTGCTGGGCACGTGATCTTGACATCAATGATTATTCATTTGTGGCTACAGCCAAAAGTATTGGTCGGAGAGCAACGTGGTTTGCACCATTCAATTTCTCGTCAAAAAATACGTCGGATTAGCCTCTTACCAGCAGCATTGGAACAGTTTTTCTACTTTTGGATTTTTGCCTGGTCTTTTTGCTAATTGAAATCGGCTACATTAACTATGTACAATCGCGACTGGTCATTACTATATTCAACTTTTCATTATAAGTTATGTGGCCTTCGGTAGCCCAGACGACGTCAAATCTTTGGGCCAAGCCCATTTAACTCACCCAGCAGTTGTCTTACTTCTAAGTCGAAGACAAACTCAATGTCTTTATCTACATGTAGAAAAACCACACCATTTGTATATAAAAAAAGCACAAGGTACTTGATACAGTCCGCTGTAAAAAGTACAATTGAACACTGACCCACATCAATAAGGTGCCAAAAGATGCGCAATTGGGCCAGGCATCCCCAGCTGTTGGAAAATTGCAAATTTCCTTGGTTTCCATGGAGTAAGAGCCGTTGCTGGGCACGTGATCTTGACATCAATGATTATTCATTTGTGGCTACAGCCAAAAGTATTGGTCGGAGAGCAACGCGGTTTGCACCATTCGATTTCTCGTCAAAAAATACGTCGGATTAGCCTCTTACCAGCAGCATTGGAACAGTTTTTCCACTTTTGGATTTTTGCCTGGTATTTTTTCTAATTGAAATCGGCTACATTAACTATGTACAATCGCGACTGGTCATTACTATATTCAACTTTTCATTATAAGTTATGTGCCCTTCGGTAGCCCAGACGACGTCAAATCTTTGGGCCAAGCCCATTTAACTCACCCAGCAGTTGTCTTACTTCTAAGTCGAAGACAAACTCAATGTCTTTATCTACATGTAGAAAAACCACACCATTTGTATATAAAAAAAGCACAAGGTACTTGATACAGTCCGCTGTAAAAAGTACAATTGAACACTGACCCACATCAATAAGGTGCCAAAAGATGCGCAATTGGGCCAGGCATCCCCAGCTGATGAAAAATTGCAAATTTCCTTGGTTTCCATGGAGTAAGAGCCGTTGCTGGGCACGTGATCTTGACATCAATGATTATTCATTTGTGGCTACAGCCAAAAGTATTGGTCGGAGAGCAACGCGGTTTGCACCATTCGATTTCTCGTCAAAAAATACGTCGGATTAGCCTCTTACCAGCAGCATTGGAACAGTTTTTCTACTTTTGGATTTTTGCCTGGTATTTTTTCTAATTGAAATCGGCTACATTAACTATGTACAATCGCGACTGGTCATTACTATATTCAACTTTTCATTATAAGTTATGTGCCCTTCGGTAGCCCAGACGACGTCAAATCTTTGGGCCAAGCCCATTTAACTCACCCAGCAAATGTCTTACTTCTAAGTCGAAGACAAACTCAATGTCTTTATCTACATGTCGAAAAACCACACCATTTGTATATAAAAAAAACACAAGGTACTTGATACAGTCCGCTGTAAAAAGTACAATTGAACACTGACCCACATCAATAAGGTGCCAAAAGATGCGCAATTGGGCCAGGCATCTCCAGCTGTTGAAAAATTGCAAATTTCCTTGGTTTCCATGGAGTAAGAGCCGTTGCTGGGCACGTGTTCTTGACATCAATGATTATTCATTTGTGGCTACAGCCAAAAGTATTGGTCGGAGAGCAACGCGGTTTGCACCATTCGATTTCTCGTGAAAAAATACGTCGGATTAGCCTCTTACCAGCAGCATTGGAACAGTTTTTCCACTTTTGGATTTTTGCCTGGTATTTTTTCTAATTGAAATCGGCTACATTAACTATGTACAATCGCGACTGGTCATTACTATATTCAACTTTTCATTATAAGTTATGTGCCCTTCGGTAGCCCAGACGACGTCAAATCTTTGGGCCAAGCCCATTTAACTCACCCAGCAAATGTCTTACTTCTAAGTCGAAGACAAACTCAATGTCTTGATCTACATGTAGAAAAACCACACCATTTGTATATAAAAAAAACACAAGGTACTTGATACAGTCCGCTGTAAAAAGTACAATTGAACACTGACCCACATCAATAAGGTGCCAAAAGATGCGCAATTGGGCCAGGCATCTCCAGCTGTTGAAAAATTGCAAATTTCCTTGGTTTCCATGGAGTAAGAGCCGTTGCTGGGCACGTGATCTTGACATCAATGATTATTCATTTGTGGCTACAGCCAAAAGTATTGGTCGGAGAGCAACGCGGTTTGCACCATTCGATTTCTCGTCAAAAAATACGTCGGATTAGCCTCTTACCAGCAGCATTGGAACAGTTTTTCTACTTTTGCATCTTTGCCTGGTCCTTTTTGCGAATTGAAATCGGCTACATTAACTATGTACAATCGCGACTGGTCATTACTATATTCAACTTTTCATTATAAGTTATGTGCCCTTCGGTAGCCCAGACGACGTCAAATCTTTGGGCCAAGCCCATTTAACTCACCCAGCAAATGTCTTACTTCTAAGTCGAAGACAAACTCAATGTCTTTATCTACATGTAGAAAAACCACACCATTTGTATATAAAAAAAACACAAGGTACTTGATACAGTCCGCTGTAAAAAGTACAATTGAACACTGGCCCACATCAATAAGGTGCCAAAAGATGCGCAATTGGGTCAGGCATCCCCAGCTGTTGAAAAATTGCAAATTTCCTTGGTTTCCATGGAGTAAGAGCCGTTGCTGGGCACGTGATCTTGACATCAATGATTATTCATTTGTGGCTACAGCCAAAAGTATTGGTCGGAGAGCAACGCGGTTTGCACCATTCGATTTCTCGTCAAAAAATACGTCGGATTAGCCTCTTACCAGTAGCATTGGAACAGTTTTTCCACTTTTGGATTTTTGCCTGGTATTTTGTCTAATTGAAATCGGCTACATTAACTATGTACAATCGCGACTGGTCATTACTATATTTAACTTTTCATTATAAGTTATGTGCCCTTCGGTAGCCCAGACGACGTCAAATCTTTGGGCCAAGCCCATTTAACTCACCCAGCAGTTGTCTTACTTCTAAGTCGAAGACAAACTCAATGTCTTTATCTACATGTAGAAAAACCACACCATTTGTATATAAAAAAAAACACAAGGTACTTGATACAGTCCGCTGTAAAAAGTACAATTGAACACTGACCCACATCAATAAGGTGCCAAAAGATGCGCAATTGGGCCAGGCATCTCCAGCTGTTGAAAAATTGCAAATTTCCTTGGTTTCCATGGAGTAAGAGCCGTTGCTGGGCACGTGATCTTGACATCAATGATTATTCATTTGTGGCTACAGCAAAAGTATTGGTCGGAGAGCAACGCGGTTTGCACCATTCGATTTCTCGTCAAAAAATACGTCGGATTAGCCTCTTACCAGCAGCATTGGAACAGTTTTTCCACTTTTGGATTTTTGCCTGGTATTTTTTCTAATTGAATTCGGCTACATTAACTATGTACAATCGCGACTGGTCATTACTATATTCAACTTTTCATTATAAGTTATGTGCCCTTCGGTAGCCCAGACGACGTCAAATCTTTGGGCCAAGCCCATTTAACTCACCCAGCAAATGTCTTACTTCTAAGTCGAAGACAAACTCAATGTCTTTATCTACATGTAGAAAAACCACACCATTTGTATATAAAAAAAACACAAGGTACTTGATACAGTCCGCTGTAAAAAGTACAATTGAACACTGACCCACATCAATAAGGTGCCAAAAGATGCGCAATTGGGCCAGGCATCTCCAGCTGTTGAAAAATTGCAAATTTCCTTGGTTTCCATGGAGTAAGAGCCGTTGCTGGGCACGTGATCTTGACATCAATGATTATTCATTTGTGACTACAGCCAAAAGTATTGGTCGGAGAGCAACGCGGTTTGCACCATTCGATTTCTCGTCAAAAAATACGTCGGATTAGCCTCTTACCAGCAGCATTGGAACAGTTTTTCTACTTTTGGATTTTTGCCTGGTCTTTTTGCTAATTGAAATCGGCTACATTAACTATGTACAATCGCGACTGGTCATTACTATATTCAACTTTTCATTATAAGTTATGTGGCCTTCGGTAGCCCAGACGACGTCAAATCTTTGGGCCAAGCCCATTTAACTCACCCAGCAGTTGTCTTACTTCTAAGTCGAAGACAAACTCAATGTCTTTATCTACATGTAGAAAAACCACACCATTTGTATATAAAAAAAGCACAAGGTACTTGATACAGTCCGCTGTAAAAAGTACAATTGAACACTGACCCACATCAATAAGGTGCCAAAAGATGCGCAATTGGGCCAGGCATCCCCAGCTGTTGGAAAATTGCAAATTTCCTTGGTTTCCATGGAGTAAGAGCCGTTGCTGGGCACGTGATCTTGACATCAATGATTATTCATTTGTGGCTACAGCCAAAAGTATTGGTCGGAGAGCAACGCGGTTTGCACCATTCGATTTCTCGTCAAAAAATACGTCGGATTAGCCTCTTACCAGCAGCATTGGAACAGTTTTTCCACTTTTGGATTTTTGCCTGGTATTTTTTCTAATTGAAATCGGCTACATTAACTATGTACAATCGCGACTGGTCATTACTATATTCAACTTTTCATTATAAGTTATGTGCCCTTCGGTAGCCCAGACGACGTCAAATCTTTGGGCCAAGCCCATTTAACTCACCCAGCAGTTGTCTTACTTCTAAGTCGAAGACAAACTCAATGTCTTTATCTACATGTAGAAAAACCACACCATTTGTATATAAAAAAAGCACAAGGTACTTGATACAGTCCGCTGTAAAAAGTACAATTGAACACTGACCCACATCAATAAGGTGCCAAAAGATGCGCAATTGGGCCAGGCATCCCAGCTGATGAAAAATTGCAAATTTCCTTGGTTTCCATGGAGTAAGAGCCGTTGCTGGGCACGTGATCTTGACATCAATGATTATTCATTTGTGGCTACAGCCAAAAGTATTGGTCGGAGAGCAACGCGGTTTGCACCATTCGATTTCTCGTCAAAAAATACGTCGGATTAGCCTCTTACCAGCAGCATTGGAACAGTTTTTCCACTTTTGGATTTTTGCCTGGTATTTTTGCTAATTGAAATCGGCTACATTAACTATGTACAATCGCGACTGGTCATTACTATATTCAACTTTTCATTATAAGTTATGTGCCCTTCGGTAGCCCAGACGACGTCAAATCTTTGGGCCAAGCCCATTTAACTCACACAGCAAATGTCTTACTTCTAAGTCGAAGACAAACTCAATGTCTTTATCTACATGTCGAAAAACCACACCATTTGTATATAAAAAAAACACAAGGTACTTGATACAGTCCGCTGTAAAAAGTACAATTGAACACTGACCCACATCAATAAGGTGCCAAAAGATGCGCAATTGGGCCAGGCATCTCCAGCTGTTGAAAAATTGCAAATTTCCTTGGTTTCCATGGAGTAAGAGCCGTTGCTGGGCACGTGTTCTTGACATCAATGATTATTCATTTGTGGCTACAGCCAAAAGTATTGGTCGGAGAGCAACGCGGTTTGCACCATTCGATTTCTCGTGAAAAAATACGTCGGATTAGCCTCTTACCAGCAGCATTGGAACAGTTTTTCCACTTTTGGATTTTTGCCAGGTCTTTTTGCTAATTGAAATCGGCTACATTAACTATGTACAATCGCGACTGGTCATTACTATATTCAACTTTTCATTATAAGTTATGTGCCCTTCGGTAGCCCAGACGACGTCAAATCTTTGGGCCAAGCCCATTTAACTCACCCAGCAAATGTCTTACTTCTAAGTCGAAGACAAACTCAATGTCTTTATCTACATGTAGAAAAACCACACCATTTGTATATAAAAAAAACACAAGGTACTTGATACAGTCCGCTGTAAAAAGTACAATTGAACACTGACCCACATCAATAAGGTGCCAAAAGATGCGCAATTGGGCCAGGCATCTCCAGCTGTTGAAAAATTGCAAATTTCCTTGGTTTCCATGGAGTAAGAGCCGTTGCTGGGCACGTGTTCTTGACATCAATGATTATTCATTTGTGGCTACAGCCAAAAGTATTGGTCGGAGAGCAACGCGGTTTGCACCATTCGATTTCTCGTCAAAAAATACGTCGGATTAGCCTCTTACCAGCAGCATTGGAACAGTTTTTCCACTTTTGGATTTTTGCCAGGTCTTTTTGCTAATTGAAATCGGCTACATTAACTATGTACAATCGCGACTGGTCATTACTATATTCAACTTTTTCATTATAAGTTATGTGCCCTTCGGTAGCCCAGACGACGTCAAATCTTTGGGGCCAAGCCATTTAACTCACCCAGCAAATGTCTTACTTCTAAGTCGAAGGACAAACTCAATGTCTTTATCTACATGTAGAAAAACCACACCATTTGTATATAAAAAAAAACACAAGGTACTTGATACAGTCCGCTGTAAAAAGTACAATTGAACACTGACCCACATCAATAAGGTGCCAAAAGATGCGCAATTGGGCCAGGCATCTGCAGCTGTTGAAAAATTGCAAATTTCCTTGGTTTCCATGGAGTAAGAGCCGTTGCTGGGCACGTGTTCTTGACATCAATGATTATTCATTTGTGGCTACAGCCAAAAGTATTGGTCGGAGAGCAACGCGGTTTGCACCATTCGATTTCTCGTCAAAAAATACGTCGGATTAGCCTCTTACCAGCAGCATTGGAACAGTTTTTCCACTTTTGGATTTTTGCCAGGTCTTTTTGCTAATTGAAATCGGCTACATTAACTATGTACAATCGCGACTGGTCATTACTATATTCAACTTTTCATTATAAGTTATGTGCCCTTCGGTAGCCCAGACGACGTCAAATCTTTGGGCCAAGCCCATTTAACTCACCCAGCAAATGTCTTACTTCTAAGTCGAAGACAAACTCAATGTCTTTATCTACATGTAGAAAAACCACACCATTTGTATATAAAAAAAACAGAAGGTACTTGATACAGTCCGCTGTAAAAAGTACAATTGAACACTGACCCACATCAATAAGGTGCCAAAAGATGCGCAATTGGGCCAGGCATCTCCAGCTGTTGAAAAATTGCAAATTTCCTTGGTTTCCATGGAGTAAGAGCCGTTGCTGGGCACGTGTTCTTGACATCAATGATTATTCATTTGTGGCTACAGCCAAAAGTATTGGTCGGAGAGCAACGCGGTTTGCACCATTCGATTTCTCGTCAAAAAATACGTCGGATTAGCCTCTTACCAGCAGCATTGGAACAGTTTTTCCACTTTTGGATTTTTGCCAGGTCTTTTTGCTAATTGAAATCGGCTACATTAACTATGTACAATCGCGACTGGTCATTACTATATTCAACTTTCATTATAAGTTATGTGCCCTTCGGTAGCCCAGACGACGTCAAATCTTTGGGCCAAGCCATTTAACTCACCCAGCAAATGTCTTACTTCTAAGTCGAAGACAAACTCAATGTCTTTATCTACATGTAGAAAAACCACACCATTTGTATATAAAAAAAACACAAGGTACTTGATACAGTCCGCTGTAAAAAGTACAATTGAACACTGACCCACATCAATAAGGTGCCAAAAGATGCGCAATTGGGCCAGGCATCTCCAGCTGTTGAAAAATTGCAAATTTCCTTGGTTTCCATGGAGTAAGAGCCGTTGCTGGGCACGTGATCTTGACATCAATGATTATTCATTTGTGGGCTACAGCCAAAAGTATTGGTCGGAGAGCAACGCGGTTTGCACCATTCGATTTCTCGTCAAAAAATACGTCGGATTAGCCTCTTACCAGCAGCATTGGAACAGTTTTTCTACCTTTGGTTTTTTGCCTGGTCTTTTTGCTAACTGTATTCGGCTACATTAACTATGTACAATCGCGACTGGTCATTACTATATTCAACTTTTCATTATAAGTTATGTGCCCTTCGGTAAGCCCAGACGACGTCAAATCTTTGGGCCAAGCCCATTTAACTCACCCAGCAAATGTCTTTCTTCTAAGTCGAAGACAAACTCAATGTCTTTATCTACATGTAGAAAAACCACACCATTTGTATATAAAAAAAAACACAAGGTACTTGATACAGTCCGCTGTAAAAAGTACAATTGAAACACTGACCCACATCAATAAGGTGCCAAAAGATGCGCAATTGGGTCAGGCATCTCCAGCTGTTGAAAAATTGCAAATTTCCTTGGTTTCCATGGAGTAAGAGCCGTTGCTGGGCACGTGATCTTGACATCAATGATTATTCATTTGTGGCTACAGCCAAAAGTATTGGTCGGAGAGCAACGTGGTTTGCACCATTCGATTTCTCGGTCAAAAAATACGTCGGATTAGCCTCTTACCAGCAGCATTGGAACAGTTTTTCCACTTTTGGATTTTTGCCAGGTCTTTTTGCGAATTGAAATCGGCTACATTAACTATGTACAATCGCGACTGGTCATTACTATATTCAACTTTTCATTATAAGTTATGTGCCCTCTCGGTAGCCCCCAGACGACGTCAAATCTTTGGGCCAAGCCCATTTAACTAACCCAGCAGTTGTCTTACTTCTAAGTCGAAGACAAACTCAATGTCTTTATCTACATGTAGAAAAACCACACCATTTGTATATAAAAAAACACAAGGTACTTGATACAGTCCGCTGTAAAAAGTACAATTGAACACTGACCCACATCAATAAGGTGCCAAAAGATGCGCAATTGGGCCAGGCATCTCCAGCTGTTGAAAAATTGCAAATTTCCTTGGTTTCCATGGAGTAAGAGCCGTTGCTGGGCACGTGATCTTGACATCAATGATTATTCATTTGTGGCTACAGCCAAAAGTATTGGTCGGAGAGCAACGCAGTTTGCACCATTCGATTTCTCGTCAAAAAATACGTCGGATTAGCCTCTTACCAGCAGCATTGAACAGTTTTTCCACTTTTGGATTTTTGCCTGGTATTTTTTCTAATTGAATTCGGCTACATTAACTATGTACAATCGCGACTGGTCATTACTATATTCAACTTTTCATTATAAGTTATGTGCCCTTCGGTAGCCCAGACGACGTCAAATCTTTGGGCCAAGCCCCATTTAACTCACCCAGCAAATGTCTTACTTCTAAGTCGAAGACAAACTCAATGTCTTTACCTACATGTAGAAAAACCACACCATTTGTATATAAAAAAAAACACAAGGTACATGATAAAGTCTGCTGTAAAAAGTACAATTGAACACTGACCCGCATCAATAAGGTGCCAAAAGATGCGCAATTGGGCCAGGCATCTCCAGCTGTTGAAAAATTGCAAATTTCCTTGGTTTCCATGGAGTAAGAGCCGTTGCTGGGCACGTGATTTTGACATCAATGATTATTCATTTGTGGCTACAGCCAAAAGTATTGGTCGGAGAGCAACGCGGTTTGCACCATTCGATTTCTCGTCAAAAAATACGTCGGATTAGCCTCTTACCAGCAGCATTGGAACAGTTTTTCCACTTTTGGATTTTTGCCTGGTATTTTTTCTAATTGAAATCGGCTACATTAACTATGTACAATCGCAACTGGTCATTACTATATTCAACTTTTCATTATAAGTTAATGTGCCCTTCGGTAGCCCAGACGACGTCAAATCTTTGGGCCAAGCCCATTTAACTCACCCAGCAAATGTCTTACTTCTAAGTCGAAGACAAACTCAATGTCTTTATCTACATGTAGAAAAACCACACCATTTGTATATAAAAAAAACACAAGGTACTTGATACAGTCCGCTGTAAAAAGGACAATTGAACACTGACCCACATCAATAAGGTGCCAAAAGATGCGCAATTGGGCCAGGCATCTCCAGCTGTTGAAAACTTGCAAATTTCCTTGGTTTCCATGGAGTAAGAGCCGTTGCTGGGCACGTGTTCTTGACATCAATGATTATTCATTTGTGGCTACAGCCAAAAGTATTGGTCGGAGAGCAACGCGGTTTGCACCATTCGATTTCTCGTCAAAAAATACGTCGATTAGCCTCTTACCAGCAGCATTGGAACAGTTTTTCCACTTTTGCATTTTTGCCTGGTCTTTTTGCTAATTGAAATCGGCTACATTAACTATGTACAATCGCGACTGGTCATTACTATATTCAACTTTTCATTATAAGTTATGTGCCCTTCGGTAGCCCAGACGACGTCAAATCTTTGGGCCAAGCCCATTTAACTCACCCAGCAAATGTCTTACTTCTAAGTCGAAGACAAACTCAATGTCTTTATCTACATGTAGAAAAACCAAACCATTTGTATATAAAAAAAACACAAGGTACTTGATACAGTCCGCTGTAAAAAGTACAATTGAACACTGACCCACATCAATAAGGTGCCAAAAGATGCGCAATTGGGGCCAGACATCCCCAGCTGTTGAAAAATTGCAAATTTCCTTGGTTTCCATGGAGTAAGAGCCGTTGCTGGGCACGTGATCTTGACATCAATGATTATTCATTTGTGGCTACAGCCAAAAGT
>NW_027018290.1:0-45883 GCF_032854445.1 Liolophura sinensis
AAAGATTTGACGTCTTCTGGGCTACAGAAGGGCACATAACTTACAGTCAAAAGTTGAATATAGTAATGACCAGTCGCGATTGTACATAGTAGATTGTATCCGATTTCAAATTAACAAAAAGGCCAGGCAAAAATGCAAAAGTGGAAAAACTGTTCCAGTGCTGCTGGTAAGAGGCTAATCCGACGTATTTTGTGACGAGAAATCGAATGGTGCAAACCGCGCTGCTCTCCGACCAATACTTTTGGCTGTAGCGACAATTGAATGATCATTGATGTCATAGTCACGTGCCCAGCAACGGCTCTTACTCCATGGAAACCAGGGAAATTTGCAATTTTTTAAACAGCTGCCGATGCCTGGCCCAATTCCGCATCTATTAGAACCTTATAGATGTGGTTCAGTGATCAGTTGTACTTTTTACAGCAGACTGTATCTAGTACATTGTGTTTTTTATGTACGAATGGTGTGGTTTTTCTACACGTAGATAAAGACATTGAGATTGTCTTGGACTGAAAAGTAAGACAATTGCTGGATGAGTTAAATGGGCTTAGCCCAAAGATTTGACGTTTTCTGGGCTACCGAAGGGCACATAACGTATAGTTAAAAGTTGAATATAGTAACGACCAGTCGCGATTGTGCATAGTACAGTGTATCCGATTTCAATTAACAAAAAGACCAGGCAAAAATGCAAAAGTGGAAAAACTGTTCCAGTGCTGCTGGTAAGAGACTAATCCGACGTATTTTGTCACGAGATATCGAATGGTGCAAACCGCGTTGCTCTCCGACCAATACTTTTGGCTGTAGCGACAATTGAATGATCATTGATGTCATAGTCACGTGCCCAGCAACGGCTCTTACTCCATGGAAACCAGGGAAATTTGCAATTTTTTAAACAGCTGCCGATGCCTGGGCCATTTCCGCATCTTTTAGAACCTTATTGATGTGCGTCAGTGATCAGTTGTACTTTTTACAGCAGACTGTATCTAGTACATTGTGTTTTTTATGTACAAATGGTGTGGTTTTTCTACACGTAGATAAAGACATTGAGATTGTCTTGGACTTAAAAGTAAGACAATTGCTGGATGAGTTAAATGGGCTTAGCCCAAAGATTTGACGTCTTCTGGGCTACCAAAGGGCACATAACGTATAGTTAAAAGTTGAATATAGTAACGACCAGTCGCGATTGTGCATAGTACAGTGTATCCGATTTTAATTAACAAAAAGACCAAACAAAAATGCAAAAGTGGAAAAACTGTTCCAGTGCTGCTGGTAAGAGGCTAATCCGACGTATTTTGTGACGAGAAATCGAATGGTGCAAACCGCGTTGCTCTCCGACTAATACTTTTGGCTGTAGCGACAATTGAATGATCATTGATGTCATAGTCACGTGCCCAGCAACGGCTCTTACTCCATGGAAACCAGTGAAATTTGCAATTTTTTAAACAGCTGCCGATGCCTGGGCCATTTCCGCATCTTTTAGAACCTTATTGATGTGGTTCAGTGATCAGTTGTACTTTTTACAGCAGACTGTATCTAGTACATTGTGTTTTTTTATGTACAAATGGTGTGGTTTTTCTACACGTAGATAAAGACATTGAGATTGTCTTGGACTTAGAAGTAAGACAATTGCTGGGTGAGTTAAATGGGCTTAGCCCAAAGATTTGACGTCTTCTGGGCTACAGAAGGGCACATAACTTACAGTCAAAAGTTGAATATAGTAATGACCAGTCGCGATTGTACATAGTAGATTGTATCCGATTTCAAATTAACAAAAAGACCAGGCAAAAATGCAAAAGTGGAAAAACTGTTCCAGTGCTGCTGGTAAGAGGCTAATCCGACGTATTTTGTGACGAGAAATCGAATGGTGCAAACCGCGTTGCTCTCCGACCAATACTTTTGGCTGTAGCGACAATTGAATGATCATTGATGTCATAGTCACGTGCCCAGCAACGGCTCTTACTCCATGGAAACCAGGGAAATTTGCAATTTTTTAAACAGCTGCCGATGCCTGGCCCAATTCCGCATCTATTAGAACTTTATAGATGTGGTTCAGTGATCAGTTGTACTTTTTACAGCAGACTGTATCTAGTACATTGTGTTTTTTATGTACGAATGGTGTGGTTTTTCTACACGTAGATAAAGACATTGAGATTGTCTTGGACTTAAAAGTAAGACAATTGCTGAATGAGTTAAATGGGCTGAGCCCAAAGATTTGACGTCTTCTGGGCTACCGAAGGGCACATAACGTATAGTTAAAAGTTGAATATAGTAACGACCAGTCGCGATTGTGCATAGTACAGTGTATCCGATTTCAATTAACAAAAACACCAGGCAAAAATGCAAAAGTGGAAAAACTGTTCCAGTGCTGCTGGTAAGAGACTAATCCGACGTATTTTGTCACGAGAAATCGAATGGTGCAAACCGCGTTGCTCTCCGACCAATACTTTTGGCTGTAGCGACAATTGAATGATCATTGATGTCATAGTCACGTGCCCAGCAACGGCTCTTACTCCATGGAAACCAGGGAAATTTGCAATTTTTTAAACAGCTACCGATGCCTGGGCCATTTCCGCATCTTTTAGAACCTTATTGATGTGCGTCAGTGATCAGTTGTACTTTTTACAGCAGACTGTATCTAGTACATTGTGTTTTTTATGTACGAATGGTGTGGTTTTTCTACACGTAGATAAAGACATTGAGATTGTCTTGGACTTTCTGGATGAGTTAAATGGGCTTAGCCCAAAGATTTGACGTCTTCTGGGCTACCGAAGGGCACCTAACGTATAGTTAAAAGTTGAATATAGTAACGACCAGTCGCGATTGTGCATAGTACAGTGTATCCGATTTCAATTAACAAAAAGACCAGGCAAAAATGCAAAAGTGGAAAAACTGTTCCAGTGCTGCTGGTAAGAGGCTAATCCGACGTATTTTGTCACGAGAAATCGAATGGTGCAAACCGCGTTGCTCTCCGACCAATACTTTTGGCTGTAGCGACAATTGAATGATCATTGATGTCATAGTCACGTGCCCAGCAACGGCTCTTACTCCATGGAAACCAGGGAAATTTGCAATTTTTTAAACAGCTGCCGATGCCTGGGCCAATTCCGCATCTTTTAGAACCTTACTGATGTGGTTCAGTGATCAGTTGTTCTTTATACAGCAGACTGTATCTAGTACATTATGTTTTTTATGTACAAATGGTGTGGTTTTTCTACACGTAGATAAAGACATTGAGATTGTCTTGGACTTAGAAGTAAGACAATTGCTGGGTGAGTTAAATGGGCTTAGCCCAAAGATTTGACGTCTTCTGGGCTACAGAAGGGCACATAACTTACAGTCAAAAGTTGAATATAGTAATGACCAGTCGCGATTGTACATAGTAGATTGTATCCGATTTCAAATTAACAAAAAGACCAGGCAAAAATGCAAAAGTGGAAAAACTGTTCCAGTGCTGCTGGTATGAGGCTAATCCGACGTATTTTGTCACGAGAAATCGAATGGTGCAAACCGCGTTGCTCTCCGACCAATACTTTTGGCTGTAGCGACAATTGAATGATCATTGATGTCATAGTCACGTGCCCAGCAACGGCTCTTACTCCATGGAAACCAGTGAAATTTGCAATTTTTTAAACAGCTGCCGATGCCTGGGCCAATTCCGCATCTTTTAGAACCTTATTGATGTGGGTCAGTGATCAGTTGTACTTTTTACAGCAGACTGTATCTAGTACATTGTGTTTTTTTATGTACAAATGGTGTGGTTTTTCTACACGTAGATAAAGACATTGAGATTGTCTTGGACTTAGAAGTAAGACAATTGCTGGGTGAGTTAAATGGGCTTAGCCCAAAGATTTGACGTCTTCTGGGCTACAGAAGGGCACATAACTTACAGTCAAAAGTTGAATATAGTAATGACCAGTCGCGATTGTACATAGTAGATTGTATCCGATTTCAAATTAACAAAAAGACCAGGCAAAAATGCAAAAGTGGAAAAACTGTTCCAGTGCTGCTGGTAAGAGGCTAATCCGACGTATTTTGTCACGAGAAATCGAATGGTGCAAACCGCGTTGCTCTCCGACCAATACTTTTGGCTGTAGCGACAATTGAATGATCATTGATGTCATAGTCACGTGCCCAGCAACGGCTCTTACTCCATGGAAACCAGGGAAATTTGCAATTTTTTAAACAGCTGCCGATGCCTGGCCCAATTCCGCATCTATTAGAACTTTATAGATGTGGTTCAGTGATCAGTTGTACTTTTTACAGCAGACTGTATCTAGTACATTGTGTTTTTTATGTACGAATGGTGTGGTTTTTCTACACGTAGATAAAGACATTGAGATTGTCTTGGACTTAAAAGTAAGACAATTGCTGGATGAGTTAAATGGGCTTAGCCCAAAGATTTGACGTCTTCTGGGCTACCGAAGGGCACATAACGTATAGTTAAAAGTTGAATATAGTAACGACCAGTCGCGATTGTGCATAGTACAGTGTATCCGATTTCAATTAACAAAAACACAAGGCAAAAATGCAAAAGTGGAAAAACTGTTCCAGTGCTGCTGGTAAGAGACTAATCCGACGTATTTTGTCACGAGAAATCGAATGGTGCAAACCGCGTTGCTCTCCGACCAATACTTTTGGCTGTAGCGACAATTGAATGATCATTGATGTCATAGTCACGTGCCCAGCAACGGCTCTTACTCCATGGAAACCAGGGAAATTTGCAATTTTCTAAACAGCTGCCGATGCCTGGGCCAATTCCGCATCTTTTAGAACCTTATTGATGTGGGTCAGTGATCAGTTGTACTTTTTACAGCAGACTGTATCTAGTACCTTGTGTTTTTTATGTACAAATGGTGTGGTTTTTCTACACGTAGATAAAGACATTGAGATTGTCTTGGACTGAAAAGTAAGACAATTGCTGGATGAGTTAAATGGGCTTAGCCCAAAGATTTGACGTCTTTTGGGCTACCGAAGGGCACATAACGTATAGTTAAAAGTTGAATATAGTAACGACCAGTCGCGATTGTGCATAGTACAGTGTATCCGATTTCAATTAACAAAAAGACCAAACAAAAATGCAAAAGTGGAAAAACTGTTCCAGTGCTGATGGTAAGAGGCTAATCCGACGTATTTTGTGACGAGAACTCGAATGGTGCAAACCGCGTTGCTCTCCGACCAATACTTTTGGCTGTAGCGACAATTGAATGATCATTGATGTCATAGTCACGTGCCCAGCAACGGCTCTTACTCCATGGAAACCAGTGAAATTTGCAATTTTTTAAACAGCTGCCGATGCCTGGGCCAATTCCGCATCTATTAGAACCTTATTGATGTGGTTCAGTGATCAGTTGTACTTTTTACAGCAGACTGTATCTAGTACATTGTGTTTTTTATGTACAAATGGTGTGGTTTTTCTACACGTAGATAAAGACATTGAGATTGTCTTGGACTTAAAAGTAAGACAATTGCTGGATGAGTTAAATGGGCTTAGCCCAAAGATTTGACGTCTTCTGGGCTACCGAAGGGCACATAACGTATAGTTAAAAGTTGAATATAGTAACGACCAGTCGCGATTGTGCATAGTACAGTGTATCCGATTTCAATTAACAAAAAGACCAGGCAAAAATGCAAAAGTGGAAAAACTGTTCCAGTGCTGCTGGTAAGAGGCTAATCCGACGTATTTTGTCACGAGAAATCGAATGGTGCAAACCGCGTTGCTCTCCGACCAATACTTTTGGCTGTAGCGACAATTGAATGATCATTGATGTCATAGTCACGTGCCCAGCAACGGCTCTTACTCCATGGAAACCAGGGAAATTTGCAATTTTCTAAACAGCTGCCGATGCCTGGGCCAATTCCGCATCTTTTAGAACCTTATTGATGTGGGTCAGTGATCAGTTGTACTTTTTACAGCAGACTGTATCTAGTACCTTGTGTTTTTTATGTACAAATGGTGTGGTTTTTCTACACGTAGATAAAGACATTGAGATTGTCTTGGACTGAAAAGTAAGACAATTGCTGGATGAGTTAAATGGGCTTAGCCCAAAGATTTGACGTCTTCTGGGCTACCGAAGGGCACATAACGTATAGTTAAAAGTTGAATATAGTAACGACCAGTCGCGATTGTGCATAGTACAGTGTATCCGATTTCAATTAACAAAAAGACCAGGCAAAAATGCAAAAGTGGAAAAACTGTTCCAGTGCTGCTGGTAAGAGGCTAATCCGACGTATTTTGTCACGACAAATCGAATGGTGCAAACCGCGTTGCTCTCCGACCAATACTTTTGGCTGTAGCGACAATTGAATGATCATTGATGTCATAGTCACGTGCCCAGCAACGGCTCTTACTCCATGGAAACCAGGGAAATTTGCAATTTTTTAAACAGCTGCCGATGCCTGGGCCATTTCCGCATCTTTTAGAACCTTATTGATGTGGGTCAGTGATCAGTTGTACTTTTTACAGCAGACTGTATCTAGTACCTTGTGTTTTTTATGTACAAATGGTGTGGTTTTTCTACACGTAGATAAAGACATTGAGATTGTCTTGGACTGAAAAGTAAGACAATTGCTGGATGAGTTAAATGGGCTTAGCCCAAAGATTTGACGTCTTCTGGGCTACCGAAGGGCACATAACGTATAGTTAAAAGTTGAATATAGTAACGACCAGTCGCGATTGTGCATAGTACAGTGTATCCGATTTCAATTAACAAAAAGACCAGGCAAAAATGCAAAAGTGGAAAAACTGTTCCAGTGCTGCTGGTAAGAGGCTAATCCGACGTATTTTGTCACGAGAAATCGAATGGTGCAAACCGCGTTGCTCTCCGACCAATACTTTTGGCTGTAGCGACAATTGAATGATCATTGATGTCATAGTCACGTGCCCAGCAACGGCTCTTACTCCATGGAAACCAGGGAAATTTGCAATTTTTTAAACAGCTGCCGATGCCTGGGCCATTTCCGCATCTTTTAGAACCTTATTGATGTGCGTCAGTGATCAGTTGTACTTTTTACAGCAGACTGTATCTAGTACATTGTGTTTTTTATGTACGAATGGTGTGGTTTTTCTACACGTAGATAAAGACATTGAGATTGTCTTGGACTTAAAAGTAAGACAATTGCTGAATGAGTTAAATGGGCTTAGCCCAAAGATTTGACGTCTTCTGGGCTACCGAAGGGCACATAACGTATAGTTAAAAGTTGAATATAGTAACGACCAGTCGCGATTGTACGTAGTAGATTGTATCCGATTTCAAATTAACAAAAAGACCAGGCAAAAATGCAAAAGTGGAAAAACTGTTCCAGTGCTGCTGGTAAGAGGCTAATCCGACGTATTTTGTGACGAGAAATCGAATGGTGCAAACCGCGTTGCTCTCCGACCAATACTTTTGGCTGTAGCGACAATTGAATGATCATTGATGTCATAGTCACGTGCCCAGCAACGGCTCTTACTCCATGGAAACCAGGGAAATTTGCAATTTTTTAAACAGCTGCCGATGCCTGGCCCAATTCCGCATCTATTAGAACCTTATAGATGTGGTTCAGTGATCAGTTGTACTTTTTACAGCAGACTGTATCTAGTACATTGTGTTTTTTATGTACGAATGGTGTGGTTTTTCTACACGTAGATAAAGACATTGAGATTGTCTTGGACTTAAAAGTAAGACAATTGCTGGATGAGTTAAATGGGCTTAGCCCAAAGATTTGACGTCTTCTGGGCTACCGAAGGGCACATAACGTATAGTTAAAAGTTGAATATAGTAACGACCAGTGGCGATTGTGCATAGTACAGTGTATCCGATTTCAATTAACAAAAACACCAGGCAAAAATGCAAAAGTGGAAAAACTGTTCCAGTGCTGCTGGTAAGAGACTAATCCGACGTATTTTGTCACGAGAAATCGAATGGTGCAAACCGCGTTGCTCTCCGACCAATACTTTTGGCTGTAGCGACAATTGAATGATCATTGATGTCATAGTCACGTGCCCAGCAACGGCTCTTACTCCATGGAAACCAGGGAAATTTGCAATTTTTTAAACAGCTGCCGATGCCTGGGCCATTTCCGCATCTTTTAGAACCTTATTGATGTGCGTCAGTGATCAGTTGTACTTTTTACAGCAGACTGTATCTAGTACATTGTGTTTTTTATGTACGAATGGTGTGGTTTTTCTACACGTAGATAAAGACATTGAGATTGTCTTGGACTTTCTGGATGAGTTAAATGGGCTTAGCCCAAAGATTTGACGTCTTCTGGGCTACCGAAGGGCACCTAACGTATAGTTAAAAGTTGAATATAGTAACGACCAGTCGCGATTGTGCATAGTACAGTGTATCCGATTTCAATTAACAAAAAGACCAGGCAAAAATGCAAAAGTGGAAAAACTGTTCCAGTGCTGCTGGTAAGAGGCTAATCCGACGTATTTTGTCACGAGAAATCGAATGGTGCAAACCGCGTTGCTCTCCGACCAATACTTTTGGCTGTAGCGACAATTGAATGATCATTGATGTCATAGTCACGTGCCCAGCAACGGCTCTTACTCCATGGAAACCAGGGAAATTTGCAATTTTTTAAACAGCTGCCGATGCCTGGGCCAATTCCGCATCTTTTAGAACCTTACTGATGTGGTTCAGTGATCAGTTGTTTTTTATACAGCAGACTGTATCTAGTACATTATGTTTTTTATGTACAAATGGTGTGGTTTTTCTACACGTAGATAAAGACATTGAGATTGTCTTGGACTTAGAAGTAAGACAATTGCTGGGTGAGTTAAATGGGCTTAGCCCAAAGATTTGACGTCTTCTGGGCTACAGAAGGGCACATAACTTACAGTCAAAAGTTGAATATAGTAATGACCAGTCGCGATTGTACATAGTAGATTGTATCCGATTTCAAATTAACAAAAAGACCAGGCAAAAATGCAAAAGTGGAAAAACTGTTCCAGTGCTGCTGGTATGAGGCTAATCCGACGTATTTTGTCACGAGAAATCGAATGGTGCAAACCGCGTTGCTCTCCGACCAATACTTTTGGCTGTAGCGACAATTGAATGATCATTGATGTCATAGTCACGTGCCCAGCAATGGCTCTTACTCCATGGAAACCAGTGAAATTTGCAATTTTTTAAACAGCTGCCGATGCCTGGGCCAATTCCGCATCTTTTAGAACCTTATTGATGTGGGTCAGTGATCAGTTGTACTTTTTACAGCAGACTGTATCTAGTACATTGTGTTTTTTTATGTACAAATGGTGTGGTTTTTCTACACGTAGATAAAGACATTGAGATTGTCTTGGACTTAGAAGTAAGACAATTGCTGGGTGAGTTAAATGGGCTTAGCCCAAAGATTTGACGTCTTCTGGGCTACAGAAGGGCACATAACTTACAGTCAAAAGTTGAATATAGTAATGACCAGTCGCGATTGTACATAGTAGATTGTATCCGATTTCAAATTAACAAAAAGACCAGGCAAAAATGCAAAAGTGGAAAAACTGTTCCAGTGCTGCTGGTAAGAGGCTAATCCGACGTATTTTGTGACGAGAAATCGAATGGTGCAAACCGCGTTGCTCTCCGACCAATACTTTTGGCTGTAGCGACAATTGAATGATCATTGATGTCATAGTCACGTGCCCAGCAACGGCTCTTACTCCATGGAAACCAGGGAAATTTGCAATTTTTTAAACAGCTGCCGATGCCTGGCCCAATTCCGCATCTATTAAAACTTTATAGATGTGGTTCAGTGATCAGTTGTACTTTTTACAGCAGACTGTATCTAGTACATTGTGTTTTTTATGTACGAATGGTGTGGTTTTTCTACACGTAGATAAAGACATTGAGATTGTCTTGGACTTAAAAGTAAGACAATTGCTGGATGAGTTAAATGGGCTTAGCCCAAAGATTTGACGTCTTCTGGGCTACCGAAGGGCACATAACGTATAGTTAAAAGTTGAATATAGTAACGACCAGTCGCGATTGTGCATAGTACAGTGTATCCGATTTCAATTAACAAAAACACAAGGCAAAAATGCAAAAGTGGAAAAACTGTTCCAGTGCTGCTGGTAAGAGACTAATCCGACGTATTTTGTCACGAGAAATCGAATGGTGCAAACCGCGTTGCTCTCCGACCAATACTTTTGGCTGTAGCGACAATTGAATGATCATTGATGTCATAGTCACGTGCCCAGCAACGGCTCTTACTCCATGGAAACCAGGGAAATTTGCAATTTTCTAAACAGCTGCCGATGCCTGGGCCAATTCCGCATCTTTTAGAACCTTATTGATGTGGGTCAGTGATCAGTTGTACTTTTTACAGCAGACTGTATCTAGTACCTTGTGTTTTTTATGTACAAATGGTGTGGTTTTTCTACACGTAGATAAAGACATTGAGATTGTCTTGGACTGAAAAGTAAGACAATTGCTGGATGAGTTAAATGGGCTTAGCCCAAAGATTTGACGTCTTCTGGGCTACCGAAGGGCACATAACGTATAGTTAAAAGTTGAATATAGTAACGACCAGTCGCGATTGTGCATAGTACAGTGTATCCGATTTCAATTAACAAAAAGACCAAACAAAAATGCAAAAGTGGAAAAACTGTTCCAGTGCTGATGGTAAGAGGCTAATCCGACGTATTTTGTGACGAGAACTCGAATGGTGCAAACCGCGTTGCTCTCCGACCAATACTTTTGGCTGTAGCGACAATTGAATGATCATTGATGTCATAGTCACGTGCCCAGCAACGGCTCTTACTCCATGGAAACCAGTGAAATTTGCAATTTTTTAAACAGCTGCCGATGCCTGGGCCAATTCCGCATCTATTAGAACCTTATTGATGTGGTTCAGTGATCAGTTGTACTTTTTACAGCAGACTGTATCTAGTACATTGTGTTTTTTATGTACAAATGGTGTGGTTTTTCTACACGTAGATAAAGACATTGAGATTGTCTTGGACTTAAAAGTAAGACAATTGCTGGATGAGTTAAATGGGCTTAGCCCAAAGATTTGACGTCTTCTGGGCTACCGAAGGGCACATAACGTATAGTTAAAAGTTGAATATAGTAACGACCAGTCGCGATTGTGCATAGTACAGTGTATCCGATTTCAATTAACAAAAACACCAGGCAAAAATGCAAAAGTGGAAAAACTGTTCCAGTGCTGCTGGTAAGAGGCTAATCCGACGTATTTTGTCACGAGAAATCGAATGGTGCAAACCGCGTTGCTCTCCGACCAATACTTTTGGCTGTAGCGACAATTGAATGATCATTGATGTCATAGTCACGTGCCCAGCAACGGCTCTTACTCCATGGAAACCAGGGAAATTTGCAATTTTCTAAACAGCTGCCGATGCCTGGGCCAATTCCGCATCTTTTAGAACCTTATTGATGTGGGTCAGTGATCAGTTGTACTTTTTACAGCAGACTGTATCTAGTACCTTGTGTTTTTTATGTACAAATGGTGTGGTTTTTCTACACGTAGATAAAGACATTGAGATTGTCTTGGACTGAAAAGTAAGACAATTGCTGGATGAGTTAAATGGGCTTAGCCCAAAGATTTGACGTCTTCTGGGCTACCGAAGGGCACATAACGTATAGTTAAAAGTTGAATATAGTAACGACCAGTCGCGATTGTGCATAGTACAGTGTATCCGATTTCAATTAACAAAAAGACCAGGCAAAAATGCAAAAGTGGAAAAACTGTTCCAGTGCTGCTGGTAAGAGGCTAATCCGACGTATTTTGTCACGACAAATCGAATGGTGCAAACCGCGTTGCTCTCCGACCAATACTTTTGGCTGTAGCGACAATTGAATGATCATTGATGTCATAGTCACGTGCCCAGCAACGGCTCTTACTCCATGGAAACCAGGGAAATTTGCAATTTTTTAAACAGCTGCCGATGCCTGGGCCATTTCCGCATCTTTTAGAACCTTATTGATGTGCGTCAGTGATCAGTTGTACTTTTTACAGCAGACTGTATCTAGTACATTGTGTTTTTTATGTACGAATGGTGTGGTTTTTCTACACGTAGATAAAGACATTGAGATTGTCTTGGACTTAAAAGTAAGACAATTGCTGAATGAGTTAAATGGGCTTAGCCCAAAGATTTGACGTCTTCTGGGCTACCGAAGGGCACATAACGTATAGTTAAAAGTTGAATATAGTAACGACCAGTCGCGATTGTACGTAGTAGATTGTATCCGATTTCAAATTAACAAAAAGACCAGGCAAAAATGCAAAAGTGGAAAAACTGTTCCAGTGCTGCTGGTAAGAGGCTAATCCGACGTATTTTGTCACGAGAAATCGAATGGTGCAAACCGCGTTGCTCTCCGACCAATACTTTTGGCTGTAGCGACAATTGAATGATCATTGATGTCATAGTCACGTGCCCAGCAACGGCTCTTACTCCATGGAAACCAGGGAAATTTGCAATTTTCTAAACAGCTGCCGATGCCTGGGCCAATTCCGCATCTTTTAGAACCTTATTGATGTGGGTCAGTGATCAGTTGTACTTTTTACAGCAGACTGTATCTAGTACCTTGTGTTTTTTATGTACAAATGGTGTGGTTTTTCTACACGTAGATAAAGACATTGAGATTGTCTTGGACTGAAAAGTAAGACAATTGCTGGATGAGTTAAATGGGCTTAGCCCAAAGATTTGACGTCTTCTGGGCTACCGAAGGGCACATAACGTATAGTTAAAAGTTGAATATAGTAACGACCAGTCGCGATTGTGCATAGTACAGTGTATCCGATTTCAATTAACAAAAAGACCAGGCAAAAATGCAAAAGTGGAAAAACTGTTCCAGTGCTGCTGGTAAGAGGCTAATCCGACGTATTTTGTCACGACAAATCGAATGGTGCAAACCGCGTTGCTCTCCGACCAATACTTTTGGCTGTAGCGACAATTGAATGATCATTGATGTCATAGTCACGTGCCCAGCAACGGCTCTTACTCCATGGAAACCAGGGAAATTTGCAATTTTTTAAACAGCTGCCGATGCCTGGGCCATTTCCGCATCTTTTAGAACCTTATTGATGTGCGTCAGTGATCAGTTGTACTTTTTACAGCAGACTGTATCTAGTACATTGTGTTTTTTATGTACGAATGGTGTGGTTTTTCTACACGTAGATAAAGACATTGAGATTGTCTTGGACTTAAAAGTAAGACAATTGCTGAATGAGTTAAATGGGCTTAGCCCAAAGATTTGACGTCTTCTGGGCTACCGAAGGGCACATAACGTATAGTTAAAAGTTGAATATAGTAACGACCAGTCGCGATTGTACGTAGTAGATTGTATCCGATTTCAAATTAACAAAAAGACCAGGCAAAAATGCAAAAGTGGAAAAACTGTTCCAGTGCTGCTGGTAAGAGGCTAATCCGACGTATTTTGTGACGAGAAATCGAATGGTGCTAACCGCGTTGCTCTCCGACCAATACTTTTGGCTGTAGCGACAATTGAATGATCATTGATGTCATAGTCACGTGCCCAGCAACGGCTCTTACTCCATGGAAACCAGGGAAATTTGCAATTTTTTAAACAGCTGCCGATGCCTGGCCCAATTCCGCATCTATTAGAACCTTATAGATGTGGTTCAGTGATCAGTTGTACTTTTTACAGCAGACTGTATCTAGTACATTGTGTTTTTTATGTACGAATGGTGTGGTTTTTCTACACGTAGATAAAGACATTGAGATTGTCTTGGACTTAAAAGTAAGACAATTGCTGGATGAGTTAAATGGGCTTAGCCCAAAGATTTGACGTCTTCTGGGCTACCGAAGGGCACATAACGTATAGTTAAAAGTTGAATATAGTAACGACCAGTCGCGATTGTGCATAGTACAGTGTATCCGATTTCAATTAACAAAAACACCAGGCAAAAATGCAAAAGTGGAAAAACTGTTCCAGTGCTGCTGGTAAGAGACTAATCCGACGTATTTTGTCACGAGAAATCGAATGGTGCAAACCGCGTTGCTCTCCGACCAATACTTTTGGCTGTAGCGACAATTGAATGATCATTGATGTCATAGTCACGTGCCCAGCAACGGCTCTTACTCCATGGAAACCAGTGAAATTTGCAATTTTTTAAACAGCTGCCGATGCCTGGGCCATTTCCGCATCTTTTAGAACCTTATTGATGTGCGTCAGTGATCAGTTGTACTTTTTACAGCAGACTGTATCTAGTACATTGTGTTTTTTATGTACGAATGGTGTGGTTTTTCTACACGTAGATAAAGACATTGAGATTGTCTTGGACTTTCTGGATGAGTTAAATGGGCTTAGCCCAAAGATTTGACGTCTTCTGGGCTACCGAAGGGCACCTAACGTATAGTTAAAAGTTGAATATAGTAACGACCAGTCGCGATTGTGCATAGTACAGTGTATCCGATTTCAATTAACAAAAAGACCAGGCAAAAATGCAAAAGTGGAAAAACTGTTCCAGTGCTGCTGGTAAGAGGCTAATCCGACGTATTTTGTCACGAGAAATCGAATGGTGCAAACCGCGTTGCTCTCCGACCAATACTTTTGGCTGTAGCGACAATTGAATGATCATTGATGTCATAGTCACGTGCCCAGCAACGGCTCTTACTCCATGGAAACCAGGGAAATTTGCAATTTTTTAAACAGCTGCCGATGCCTGGGCCAATTCCGCATCTTTTAGAACCTTACTGATGTGGTTCAGTGATCAGTTGTTCTTTATACAGCAGACTGTATCTAGTACATTGTGTTTTTTATGTACAAATGGTGTGGTTTTTCTACACGTAGATAAAGACATTGAGATTGTCTTGGACTTAGAAGTAAGACAATTGCTGGGTGAGTTAAATGGGCTTAGCCCAAAGATTTGACGTCTTCTGGGCTACCGAAGGGCACATAACGTATAGTTAAAAGTTGAATATAGTAACGACCAGTCGCGATTGTGCATAGTACAGTGTATCCGATTTCAATTAACAAAAACACAAGGCAAAAATGCAAAAGTGGAAAAACTGTTCCAGTGCTGCTGGTAAGAGACTAATCCGACGTATTTTGTCACGAGAAATCGAATGGTGCAAACCGCGTTGCTCTCCGACCAATACTTTTGGCTGTAGCGACAATTGAATGATCATTGATGTCATAGTCACGTGCCCAGCAACGGCTCTTACTCCATGGAAACCAGGGAAATTTGCAATTTTTTAAACAGCTGCCGATGCCTGGCCCAATTCCGCATCTATTAGAACTTTATAGATGTGGTTCAGTGATCAGTTGTACTTTTTACAGCAGACTGTATCTAGTACATTGTGTTTTTTATGTACGAATGGTGTGGTTTTTCTACACGTAGATAAAGACATTGAGATTGTCTTGGACTGAAAAGTAAGACAATTGCTGGATGAGTTAAATGGGCTTAGCCCAAAGATTTGACGTCTTCTGGGCTACCGAAGGGCACATAACGTATAGTTAAAAGTTGAATATAGTAACGACCAGTCGCGATTGTGCATAGTACAGTGTATCCGATTTCAATTAACAAAAACACCAGGCAAAAATGCAAAAGTGGAAAAACTGTTCCAGTGCTGCTGGTAAGAGGCTAATCCGACGTATTTTGTCACGAGAAATCGAATGGTGCAAACCGCGTTGCTCTCCGACCAATACTTTTGGCTGTAGCGACAATTGAATGATCATTGATGTCATAGTCACGTGCCCAGCAACGGCTCTTACTCCATGGAAACCAGGGAAATTTGCAATTTTCTAAACAGCTGCCGATGCCTGGGCCAATTCCGCATCTTTTAGAACCTTATTGATGTGCGTCAGTGATCAGTTGTACTTTTTACAGCAGACTGTATCTAGTACATTGTGTTTTTTATGTACGAATGGTGTGGTTTTTCTACACGTAGATAAAGACATTGAGATTGTCTTGGACTTAAAAGTAAGACAATTGCTGAATGAGTTAAATGGGCTTAGCCCAAAGATTTGACGTCTTCTGGGCTACCGAAGGGCACATAACGTATAGTTAAAAGTTGAATATAGTAACGACCAGTCGCGATTGTACATAGTAGATTGTATCCGATTTCAAATTAACAAAAAGACCAGGCAAAAATGCAAAAGTGGAAAAACTGTTCCAGTGCTGCTGGTAAGAGGCTAATCCGACGTATTTTGTGACGAGAAATCGAATGGTGCAAACCGCGTTGCTCTCCGACCAAAACTTTTGGCTGTAGCGACAATTGAATGATCATTGATGTCATAGTCACGTGCCCAGCAACGGCTCTTACTCCATGGAAACCAGGGAAATTTGCAATTTTTTAAACAGCTGCCGATGCCTGGCCCAATTCCGCATCTATTAGAACCTTATAGATGTGGTTCAGTGATCAGTTGTACTTTTTACAGCAGACTGTATCTAGTACATTGTGTTTTTTATGTACGAATGGTGTGGTTTTTCTACACGTAGATAAAGACATTGAGATTGTCTTGGACTTAAAAGTAAGACAATTGCTGGATGAGTTAAATGGGCTTAGCCCAAAGATTTGACGTCTTCTGGGCTACCGAAGGGCACATAACGTATAGTTAAAAGTTGAATATAGTAACGACCAGTCGCGATTGTGCATAGTACAGTGTATCCGATTTCAATTAACAAAAACACCAGGCAAAAATGCAAAAGTGGAAAAACTGTTCCAGTGCTGCTGGTAAGAGACTAATCCGACGTATTTTGTCACGAGAAATCGAATGGTGCAAACCGCGTTGCTCTCCGACCAATACTTTTGGCTGTAGCGACAATTGAATGATCATTGATGTCATAGTCACGTGCCCAGCAACGGCTCTTACTCCATGGAAACCAGGGAAATTTGCAATTTTTTAAACAGCTGCCGATGCCTGGGCCATTTCCGCATCTTTTAGAACCTTATTGATGTGCGTCAGTGATCAGTTGTACTTTTTACAGCAGACTGTATCTAGTACATTGTGTTTTTTATGTACGAATGGTGTGGTTTTTCTACACGTAGATAAAGACATTGAGATTGTCTTGGACTTTCTGGATGAGTTAAATGGGCTTAGCCCAAAGATTTGACGTCTTCTGGGCTACCGAAGGGCACCTAACGTATAGTTAAAAGTTGAATATAGTAACGACCAGTCGCGATTGTGCATAGTACAGTGTATCCGATTTCAATTAACAAAAAGACCAGGCAAAAATGCAAAAGTGGAAAAACTGTTCCAGTGCTGCTGGTAAGAGGCTAATCCGACGTATTTTGTGACGAGAAATCGAATGGTGCAAACCGCGTTGCTCTCCGACCAATACTTTTGGCTGTAGCGACAATTGAATGATCATTGATGTCATAGTCACGTGCCCAGCAACGGCTCTTACTCCATGGAAACCAGGGAAATTTGCAATTTTTTAAACAGCTGCCGATGCCTGGGCCAATTCCGCATCTTTTAGAACCTTACTGATGTGGTTCAGTGATCAGTTGTTCTTTATACAGCAGACTGTATCTAGTACATTGTGTTTTTTATGTACAAATGGTGTGGTTTTTCTACACGTAGATAAAGACATTGAGATTGTCTTGGACTTAGAAGTAAGACAATTGCTGGGTGAGTTAAATGGGCTTAGCCCAAAGATTTGACGTCTTCTGGGCTACAGAAGGGCACATAACTTACAGTCAAAAGTTGAATATAGTAATGACCAGTCGCGATTGTACATAGTAGATTGTATCCGATTTCAAATTAACAAAAAGACCAGGCAAAAATGCAAAAGTGGAAAAACTGTTCCAGTGCTGCTGGTATGAGGCTAATCCGACGTATTTTGTGACGAGAAATCGAATGGTGCAAACCGCGTTGCTCTCCGACCAATACTTTTGGCTGTAGCGACAATTGAATGATCATTGATGTCATAGTCACGTGCCCGGCAACGGCTCTTACTCCATGGAAACCAGTGAAATTTGCAATTTTTTAAACAGCTGCCGATGCCTGGGCCAATTCCGCATCTTTTAGAACCTTATTGATGTGGTTCAGTGATCAGTTGTACTTTTTACAGCAGACTGTATCTAGTACATTGTGTTTTTTTATGTACAAATTTTGTGGTTTTTCTACACGTAGATAAAGACATTGAGATTGTCTTGGACTTAGAAGTAAGACAATTGCTGGGTGAGTTAAATGGGCTTAGCCCAAAGATTTGACGTCTTCTGGGCTACAGAAGGGCACATAACTTACAGTCAAAAGTTGAATATAGTAATGACCAGTCGCGATTGTACATAGTAGATTGTATCCGATTTCAAATTAACAAAAAGACCAGGCAAAAATGCAAAAGTGGAAAAACTGTTCCAGTGCTGCTGGTAAGAGGCTAATCCGACGTATTTTGTCACGAGAAATCGAATGGTGCTCTCCGGACCAATACTTTTGGCTGTAGCGACAATTGAATGATCATTGATGTCATAGTCACGTGCCCAGCAAACGGCTCTTACTCCATGGAAACCAGGGAAATTTGCAATTTTTTAACAGCTGCCGATGCCTGGCCCAATTCCGCATCTATTAGAACTTTATAGATGTGGTTCAGTGATCAGTTGTACTTTTTTACAGCAGACTGTATCTAGTACATTGTGTTTTTTATGTACGAATGGTGTGGGTTTTTCTACACGTAGATAAAGACATTGAGATTGTCTTGGACTTAAAAGTAAGACAATTGCTGGATGAGTTAAATGGGCTTAGCCCAAAGATTTGACGTCTTCTGGGCTACCGAAGGGCACATAACGTATAGTTAAAAGTTGAATATAGTAACGACCAGTCGCGATTGTGCATAGTACAGTGTATCCGATTTCAATTAACAAAAAGGACCAGGCAAAAATTGCAAAAGTGGAAAAACTGTTCCAGTGCTGCTGGAAGAGGGCTAATCCGACGTATTTGTCACGAGAAATCGAATGGTGCAAACCGCGTTGCTCTCCGACCAATACTTTTGGCTGTAGCGACAATTGAATGATCATTGATGTCATAGTCACGTGCCCAGCAACGGCTCTTACTCCATGGAAACCAGGGAAATTTGCAATTTTCTAAACAGCTGCCGATGCCTGGGCCAATTCCGCATCTTTTAGAACCTTATTGATGTGGGTCAGTGATCCGTTGTACTTTTTACAGCAGACTGTATCTAGTACCTTGTGTTTTTTATGTACAAATGGTGTGGTTTTTCTACACGTAGATAAAGACATTGAGATTGTCTTGGACTGAAAAAGTAAGGACAATTGCTGGATGAGTTAAATGGGCTTAGCCCAAAGATTTGACGTCTTCTGGGCTACCGAAGGGCACATAACGTATAGTTAAAAGTTGAATATAGTAACGACCAGTCGCGATTGTGCATAGTACAGTGTATCGGATTTCAATTAACAAAAAGACCAGGCAAAAATGCAAAAGTGGAAAAACTGTTCCAGTGCTGCTGGTAAGTAGGCTAATCCGACGTATTTTGTGACGAGAAATCGAATGGTGCAAACCGCGTTGCTCTCCGACCAATACTTTTGGCTGTAGCGACAATTGAATGATCATTGATGTCATAGTCACGTGCCCAGCAACGGCTCTTACTCCATGGAAACCAGGGAAATTTGCAATTTTTTAAACAGCTGCCGATGCCTGGGCCATTTCCCGCATCTTTTAGAACCTTATTGATGTGGGTCAGTGATCAGTTGTACTTTTTACAGCAGACTGTATCTAGTACATTGTGTTTTTATGTACGAATGGTGTGGTTTTTCTACACGTAGATAAAGACATTGAGATTGTCTTGGACTTAAAAGTAAGACATTTGCTGAATGAGTTAAATGGGCTTAGCCCAAAGATTTGACCGTCTTCTGGGCTACCGAAGGGCACATAACGTATAGTTAAAAGTTGAATATAGTAACGACCAGTCGCGATTGTACATAGTAGATTGTATCCGATTTCAAATTAACAAAAAGACCAGGCAAAAATGCAAAAGTGGAAAAACTGTTCCAGTGCTGCTGGTAAGAGGCTAATCCGACGTATTTTGTGACGAGAAATCGAATGGTGCAAAACCGCGTTGCCTCTCCGACCAATACTTTTGGCTGTAGCGACAATTGAATGATCATTGATGTCATAGTCACGTGCCCAGCAACGGCTCTTACTCCATGGAAACCAGGGAAATTTGCAATTTTTTAAACAGCTGCCGATGCCTGGCCCAATTCCGCATCTATTAGAACCTTTATAGATGTGGTTCAGTGATCAGTTGTACTTTTTACAGCAGACTGTATCTAGTACATTGTGTTTTTTATGTACGAATGGTGTGGTTTTTCTACACGTAGATAAAGACATTGAGATTGTCTTGGACTTAAAAGTAAGACAATTGCTGGATGAGTTAAATGGGCTTAGCCCAAAGATTTGACGTCTTCTGGGCTACCGATGGGCACATAACGTATAGTTTAAAAGTTGAATATAGTAACGACCAGTCGCGATTGTGCATAGTACAGTGTATCCGATTCAATAACAAAAACACCAGGCAAAAATGCAAAAAGTGGAAAAAACTGTTCCAGTGCTGCTGGTAAGAGACTAATCCGACGTATTTTGTCACGAGAAATCGAATGGTGCAAACCGCGTTGCTCTCCGACCAATACTTTTGGCTGTAGCGACAATTGAATGATCATTGATGTCATAGTCACGTGCCCAGCAACGGCTCTTACTCCATGGAAAACCAGGGAAATTGCAATTTTTTAAACAGCTGCCGATGCCTGGGCCATTTCCGCATCTTTTACAACCTTATTGATGTGCGTCAGTGATCAGTTGTACTTTTTACAGCAGACTGTATCTAGTACATTGTGTTTTTTATGTACGAATGGTGTGGTTTTTCTACACGTAGATAAAGACATTGAGATTGTCTTGACTTTCTGGATGAGTTAAATGGGCTTAGCCCAAAGATTTGACGTCTTCTGGGCTACCGAAGGGCACATAACGTATAGTTAAAAGTTGAATATAGTAACGACCAGTCGCGATTGTGCATAGTACAGTGTATCCGATTTCAATTAACAAAAACACCAGGCAAAAATGCAAAAGTGGAAAAACTGTTCCAGTGCTGCTGGTAAGAGGGCTAATCCGACGTATTTTGTGACGAGAAATCGAATGTGCAAACCGCGTTGCTCTCCGACCAATACTTTTGGCTGTAGCGACAATTGAATGATCATTGATGTCATAAGTCACGTGCCCAGCAACGGCTCTTACTCCATGGAAACCAGGGAAATTTGCAATTTTTTAAACAGCTGCCGATGCCTGGGCCCAATTCCGCATCTTTTAGAACCTTACTGATGTGGGTTCAGTGATCAGTTGTTTCTTTATACAGCAGACTGTATCTAGTACATTGTGTTTTTTATGTACAAATGGTGTGGTTTTTCCTACACGTAGATAAAGACATTGAGATTGTCTTGGACTTAGAAGTAAGACAATTGCTTGGGTGAGTTAAATGGGCTTAGCCCAAAGATTTGACGTCTTCTGGGCTACAGAAGGGCACATAACTTACAGTCCAAAGTTGAATATAGTAATGACCAGTCGCGATTGTGTACATAGTAGATTGTATCCGATTTCAAATTAACAAAAAGACCAGGCAAAAATGCAAAAGTGGAAAAACTGTTCCAGTGCTGCTGGTAAGAGACTAATCCGACGTATTTTGTGACGAGAAATCGAATGGTGCAAACCGCGTTGCTCTACGACCAATACTTTTGGCTGTAGCGACAATTGAATGATCATTGATGTCATAGTCACGTGCCCAGCAACGGCTCTTACTCCATGGAAACCAGGGAAATTTGCAATTTTTTAAACAGCTGCCGATGCCTGGCCCAATTCCGCATCTATTAGAACCTTATTAGATGTGGTTCAGTGATCAGTTGTACTTTTTACAGCAGAGTGTATCTAGTACATTGTGTTTTTTATGTACGAATGGTGTGGTTTTCTACACGTAGATAAAGACATTGACATTGTCTTGGACTTAAAAGTAAGACAATTGCTGGATGAGTTAAATGGGCTTAGCCCAAAGATTTGACGTCTTCTGGGCTACCGAAGGGCACATAACGTATAGTTAAAAGTTGAATATAGTAACGACCAGTCGCGATTGTGCATAGTACAGTGTATCCGATTTCAATTAACAAAAAGACCAGGCAAAAATGCAAAAGTGGAAAAACTGTTCCAGTGCTGCTGGTAAGAGGCTAATCCGACGTATTTTGTCACGAGAAATCGAATGGTGCAAACCGCGTTGCTCTCCGACCAATACTTTTGGCTGTAGCGACAATTGAATGATCATTGATGTCATAGTCACGTGCCCAGCAACGGCTCTTACTCCATGGAAACCAGGGAAATTTGCAATTTTTTAAACAGCTGCCGATGCCTGGGCCATTTCCGCATCTTTTAGAACCTTATTTGATGTGCGTCAGTGATCAGTTGTACTTTTTACAGCAGACTGTATCTAGTACATTGTGTTTTTTATGTACGAATGGTGTGGTTTTTCTACACGTAGATAAAGACATTGAGATTGTCTTGGACTTAAAAGTAAGACAATTGCTGGATGAGTTAAATGGGCTTAGCCCAAGATTTGACGTCTTCTGGGCTACCGAAGGGCACTTAACGTATAGTTAAAAGTTGAATATAGTAACGACCAGTCGCGATTGTGCATAGTACAGTGTATCCGATTTCAATTAACAAAAGACCAGGCAAAAATGCAAAAGTGGAAAAACTGTTCCAGTGCTGCTGGTAGAGGCTAATCCGACGTATTTTGTCACGAGAAATCGAATGGTGCAATCCGCGTTGCTCTCCGACCAATACTTTTGGCTGTAGCGACAATTGAATGATCATTGATGTCATAGTCCACGTGCCCAGCAACGGTTCTTACTCCATGGAAACCAGGGAAATTTGCAATTTTTAAACAGCTGCCGATGCCTGGGCCATTTCCGCATCTTTTAGAACTTTATTGATGTGCGTCAGTGATCAGTTGTACTTTTTACAGCAGACTGTATCTAGTACATTGTGTTTTTTTATATACGAATGGTGTGGTTTTTCTACACGTAGATAAAGACATTGAGATTGTCTTGGACTTAAAAGTAAGACAATTGCTGGATGAGTTAAATGGCTTAGCCCAAAGATTTGACGTCTCTGGGCTACCGAAGGGCACATAACGTATAGTTAAAAGTTGAATATAGTAACGACCAGTCGCGATTGTGCATAGTACAGTGTATCCGATTTAATTAACAAAAAGACCAGGCAAAAATGCAAAAAGTGGAAAAACTGTTCCAGTGCTGCTAGTAAGAGGCTAATCCGACGTATTTTGTCACGAGAAATCGAATGGTGCAAACCGCGTTGCTCTCCGACCAAGACTTTTGGCTGTAGCGACAATTGAATGATCATTGATGTCATAGTCACGTGCCCAGCAACGGCTCTTACTCCATGGAAACCAGGGAAATTTGCAATTTTTTAAACAGCTGCCCGATGCCTGGGCCATTTCCGCATCTATTAGAACCTTATTGATGTGCGTCAGTGATCAGTTGTACTTTTTACAGCAGACTGTATCTAGTACATTGTGTTTTTTATATACGAATGGTGTGGTTTTTCTACACGTAGATAAAGACATTGAGATTGTCTTGGACTTAAAAGTAAGACAATTGCTGGATGAGTTAAATGGGCTTAGCCCAAAGATTTGACGTCTTCTGGGCTACCGAAGGGCACATAACGTATAGTTAAATGTTGAATATAGTAACGACCAGTCGCGATTGTGCATAGTACAGTGTATCCGATTTCAATTAACAAAAAGACCTAACAAAAATGCAAAAGTGGAAAAACTGTTCCAGTGCTGCTAGTAAGAGGCTAATCCGACGTATTTTGTGACGAGAAATCGAATGGTGCAAACCGCGTTGCTCTCCGACCAATTACTTTTGGCTGTAGCGACAATTGAATGATCATTGATGTCATAGTCACGTGCCCAGCAAACGGCTCTTACTCCATGGAAACCAGGGGAAATTTGCAATTTTTTAACAGCTGCCGATGCCTGGGCAATTCCGCATCTTTTAGAACCTTAATTGATGTGGTTCAGTGATCAGTTGTACTTTTTACAGCAGACTGGTATCTAGTACATTGTGTTTTTTATGTACAAATGGTGTGGTTTCTTCTACACGTAGATAAAGACATTGAGATTGTCTTGGACTTAGAAGTAAGACAATTGCTGGGTGAGTTAAATGGGCTTAGCCCAAAGATTTGACGTCTTCTGGGCTACAGAAGGGCACATAACTTACAGTCAAAAGTTGAATATAGTAATGACCAGTCGCGATTGTACATAGTAGATTGTATCCGATTTCAATTAACAAAAAGACCAGGCAAAATGCAAAAGTGGAAAAACTGTTCTAGTGCTGCTGGTAAGAGGCTAATTCGACGTATTTTGTGACGAGAAATCGAATGGTGCCAAACCGCGTTGCTCTCCGACCAATACTTTGGCTGTAGCGACAATTGAATGATCATTGATGTCATAGTCACGTGCCCAGCAACGGCTCCTTACTCCATGGAAACCAGTGAAATTTGCAATTTTTTAAACAGCTGCCGATGCCTGGGCCAATTCCGCATCTTTTAGAACCTTATTGATGTGGTTCAGTGATCAGTTGTACTTTTTACAGCAGACTGTATCTAGTACATTGTGTTTTTTATGTACAAATGGTGTGGTTTTTCTACTCCGTAGATAAAGACATTGAGATTGTCCTTGGACTTAGAAAGTAAGACAATTGCTGGGTGAGTTAAATGGGCTTAGCCCAAAGATTTGACGTCTTCTGGGCTACAGAAGGGCACATAACTTACAGTCAAAAGTTGAATATAGTAATGACAGTCGCGATTGTACATAGTAGATTGTATCCGATTTCAAATTAACAAAAAGACCAGGCAAAAATGCAAAAGTGGAAAAACTGTTCCAGTGCTGCTGGTAAGAGGCTAATCCGACGTATTTTGTCACGAGAATCGAAATGGTGCAAACTGCGTTGCTCTCCGACCAATACTTTTGGCTGTAGCGACAATTGAATGATCATTGATGTCATAGTCACGTGCCCAGCAACGGCTCTTACTCCATGGAAACCAGGGAAATTTGCAATTTTTTAAACAGCTGCCGATGCCTGGCCCAATTCCGCATCTATTAGAACCTTATAGATGTGGTTCAGTGATCAGTTGTACTTTTTACAGCAGACTGTATCTAGTACATTGTGTTTTTTATGTACGAATGGTGTGGTTTTTCTACACGTAGATAAAGACATTGAGATTGTCTTGGACTTAAAAGTAAGACAATTGCTGGATAAGTTAAATGGGCTTAGCCCAAAGATTTGACGTCTTCTGGGCTACCGAAGGGCACATAACGTATAGTTAAAAGTTGAATATAGTAACGACCAGTCGCGATTGTGCATAGTACAGTTGTATCCGATTTCAATTAACAAAAAGACCAGGCAAAAATGCAAAAAGTGGAAAAAACTGTTCCAGTGCTGCTGGTAAGAGGCTAATCCGACGTATTTTGTGACGAGAAATCGAATGGTGCAAACCGCGTTGCTCTACGACCAATACTTTTGGCTGTAGCGACAATTGAATGATCATTGATGTCATAGTCCCACGTGCCCAGCAACGGCTCTTACTCCATGGAAACCAGGGAAATTTGCAATTTTTTAAACAGCTGCCGATGCCTGGCCCAATTCCGCATCTATTAGAACCTTATAGATGTGGTTCAGTGATCAGTTGTACTTTTTACAGCAGACTGTATCTAGTACATTGTGTTTTTTATGTACGAATGGTGTGGTTTTTCTACACGTAGATAAAGACATTGAGATTGTCTTGGACTTAAAAGTAAGACAATTGCTGGATGAGTTAAATGGGCTTAGCCCAAAGATTTGACGTCTTCTGGGCTACCGAAGGGCACATAACGTATAGTTAAAAGTTGAATATAGTAAACGACCAGTCGCGATTGTGCATAGTACAGTGTATCCCGATTTCAATTAACAAAAAGACCAGGCAAAAAATGCAAAAGTGGAAAAACTGTTCCAGTGCTGCTGGTAAGAGGCTAATCCGACGTATTTTGTGACGAGAAATCGAATGGTGCAAACCGCGTTGCTCTACGACCAATACTTTTGGCTGTAGCGACAATTGAATGATCATTGATGTCATAGTCACGTGCCCAGCAACGGCTCTTACTCCATGGAAACCAGGGAAATTTTGCAATTTTTTAAACAGCTGCCGATGCCTGGCCCAATTCCGCATCTATTAGAACCTTATAGATGTGGTTCAGTGATCAGTTGTACTTTTTACAGCAGACTGTATTCTAGTACATTGTGTTTTTTATGTACGAATGGTGTGGTTTTTTCTACACGTAGATAAAGACATTGAGATTGTCTTGGACTTAAAAGTAAGACAATTGCTGATGAGTTAATGGCTTAGCCCAAAGATTTGACGTCTTCTGGGCTACCGAAGGGCACATAACGTATAGTTAAAAGTTGAATATAGTAACGACCAGTCGCGATTGTGCATAGTACAGTGTATCCGATTTCAATTAACAAAAAGACCAGGCAAAAATGCAAAAGTGGAAAAACTGTTCTAGTGCTGCTGGTAAGAGGCTAATTCGACGTATTTTGTGACGAGAAATCGAATGGTGCAAACCGCGTTGCTCTCTCCGACCAATACTTATGGCTGTAGCGACAATTGAATGATCATTGATGTCATAGTCACGTGCCCAGCAACGGCTCTTACTCCATGGAAACCAGTGAAATTTGCAATTTTTTTAAACAGCTGCCGATGCCTGGGCCAATTCCGCATCTTTTAGAACCTTATTGATGTGGTTCAGTGATCAGTTGTACTTTTTACAGCAGACTGTATCTAGTACATTGTGTTTTTTATGTACAAATGGTGTGGTTTTTTCTACACGTAGATAAAGACATTGAGATTGTCTTGGACTTAGAAGTAAGACAATTGCTGGGTGAGTTAAATGGGCTTAGCCCAAAGATTTGACGTCTTCTGGGCTACAGAAGGGCACATAACTTACAGTCAAAAGTTGAATATAGTAATGACCAGTCGCGATTGTACATAGTAGATTGTATCCGATTTCAAATTAACAAAAAGACCAGGCAAAAATGCAAAAGTGGAAAAACTGTTCCAGTGCTGCTGGTAAGAGGCTAATCCGACGTATTTTGTCACGAGAAATCGAATGGTGCAAACCGCGTTGCTCTACGACCAATACTTTTGGCTGTAGCGACAATTGAATGATCATTGATGTCATAGTCACGTGCCCAGCAACGGCTCTTACTCCATGGAAACCAGGAAATTTGCAATTTTTTAAACAGCTGCCGATGCCTGGCCCAATTCCGCATCTATTAGAACCTTATAGATGTGGTTCAGTGATCAGTTGTACTTTTTACAGCAGACTGTATCTAGTACATTTGTGTTTTTTATGTACGAATGGTGTGGTTTTTCTACACGTAGATACAGACATTGAGATTGTCTTGGACTTAAAAGTAAGACAATTGCTGGATGAGTTAAATGGGCTTAGCCCAAAGATTTGGACGTCTTCTGGGCTACCGAAGGGCACATAACGTATAGTTAAAAGTTGAATATAGTAACGACCAGTCGCGATTGTGCATAGTACAGTGTATCCGATTTCAATTAACAAAAAGACCAGGCAAAAATGCAAAAGTGGAAAAACTGTTCAGTGCTGCTGGTAAGAGGCTAATCCGACGTATTTTGTGACGAGAAATCGAATGGTGCAAACGCGTTGCTCTCCGACCAATACTTATGGCTGTAGCGACAATTGAATGATCATTGATGTCATAGTCACGTGCCCAGCAACGGCTCTTACTCCATGGAAACCAGTGAAATTTGCAATTTTTTAAACAGCTGCCGATGCCTGGGCCAATTCCGCATCTTTTAGAACCTTATTGATGTGGTTCAGTGATCAGTTGTACTTTTTACAGCAGGACTGTATCTAGTACATTGTGTTTTTTATGTACAAATGGTGTGGTTTTTCTACACGTAGATAAAGACATTGAGATTGTCTTGGACTTAGAAGTAAGACAATTGCTGGGTGAGTTAAATGGGCTTAGCCCAAAGATTTGACGTCTTCTGGGCTACAGAAGGGCACATAACTTACAGTCAAAAGTTGAATATAGTAATGACCAGTCGCGATTGTACATAGTAGATTGTATCCGATTTCAAATTAACAAAAACACCAGGCAAAAATGCAAAAGTGGAAAAACTGTTCCAGTGCTGCTGGTAAGAGGCTAATCCGACGTATTTGTCACGAGAAATCGAATGGTGGCAAACCGCGTTGCTCTACGACCAATACTTTTGGCTGTAGCGACAATTGAATGATCATTGATGTCATAGTCACGTTGCCCAGCAACGGCTCTTACTCCATGGAAACCAGGGAAATTTGCAATTTTTTAAACAGCTGCCGATGCCTGGCCCAATTCCGCATCTATTAGAACCTTATAGATGTGGTTCAGTGATCAGTTGTACTTTTTACAGCAGACTGTTTCTAGTACATTGTGTTTTTTATGTACGAATGGGTGTGGTTTTTCTACACGTAGATACAGACATTGAGATTGTCTTGGACTTAAAAGTAAGGACAATTGCTGGAAGAGTTAAATTGGCTTAGCCCAAAGATTGACGGTCTTCTGGGCTACCGAAGGGCACATAACGTATAGTTAAAAGTTGAAATATAGTAACGACCAGTCGCGATTGTGCATAGTACAGTGTATCCGATTTCAATTAACAAAAAGACCAGGCAAAAATGCAAAAGTGGAAAAACTGTTCCAGTGCTGCTGGTAAGAGGCTAATCCGACGTATTTTGTGACGAGAAATCGAATGGTGCAAACCGCGTTGCTCTACGACCAATACTTTTGGCTGTAGCGACAATTGAATCATTGATGTCATAGTCACGTGCCCAGCAACGGCTCTTACTCCATGGAAACCAGGGAAATTTGCAATTTTTTAAACAGCTGCCGATGCCTGGCCCAATTCCGCATCTATTAGAACCTTATAGATGTGGTTCAGTGATCAGTTGTACTTTTTACAGCAGACTGTATCTAGTACATTGTGTTTTTTATGTACGAATGGTGTGGTTTTTCTACACGTAGATAAAGACATTGAGATTGTCTTGGACTTAAAAGTAAGACAATTGCTGGATGAGTTAAATGGGCTTAGCCCCAAAGATTTGACGTCTTCTGGGCTACCGAAGGGCACATAACGTATAGTTAAAAGTTGAATATAGTAACGACCAGTCGCGATTGTGCATAGTACAGTGTATCCGATTTCAATTAACAAAAAGACCAGGCAAAAATTGCAAAAGTGGAAAAACTGTTCTAGTGCTGCTGGTAAGAGGCTAATTCGACGTATTTTGTGACGAGAAATCGAATGGTGCAAACCGCGTTGCTCTCCGACCAATACTTATGGCTGTAGCGACAATTGAATGATCATTGATGTCATAGTCACGTGCCCAGCAACGGCTCTTACTCCATGGAAACCAGTGAAATTTGCAATTTTTTAAACAGCTGCCGATGCCTGGGCCAATTCCGCATCTTTTAGAACCTTATTGATGTGGTTCAGTGATCAGTTGTACTTTTTACAGCAGACTGTATCTAGTACATTGTGTTTTTTATGTACAAATGGTGTGGTTTTTCTACACGTAGATAAAGACATTGAGATTGTCTTGGACTTAGAAGTAAGACAATTGCTGGGTGAGTTAAATGGGCTTAGCCCAAAGATTTGACGTCTTCTGGGCTACAGAAGGGCACATAACTTACAGTCAAAAGTTGAATATAGTAATGACCAGTCGCGATTGTACATAGTAGATTGTATCCGATTTCAAATTAACAAAAAGACCAGGCAAAAATGCAAAAGTGGAAAAACTGTTCCAGTGCTGCTGGTAAGAGGCTAATCCGACGTATTTTGTCACGAGAAATCGAATGGTGCAAACCGCGTTGCTCTCCGACCAATACTTTTGGATGTAGCGACAATTGAATGATCATTGATGTCATAGTCACGTGCCCAGCAACGGCTCTTACTCCATGGAAACCAGGGAAATTTGCAATTTTTTAAACAGCTGCCGATGCCTGGCCCAATTCCGCATCTATTAGAACCTTATAGATGTGGTTCAGTGATCAGTTGTACTTTTTACAGCAGACTGTATCTAGTACATTGTGTTTTTTATGTACGAATGGTGTGGTTTTTCTACACGTAGATAAAGACATTGAGATTGTCTTGGACTTAAAAGTAAGACAATTGCTGGATGAGTTAAATGGGCTTAGCCCAAAGATTTGACGTCTTCTGGGCTACCGAAGGGCACATAACGTATAGTTAAAAGTTGAATATAGTAACGACCAGTCGCGATTGTGCATAGTACAGTGTATCCGATTTCAATTAACAAAAAGACCAGGCAAAAATGCAAAAGTGGAAAAACTGTTCTAGTGCTGCTGGTAAGAGGCTAATTCCACGTATTTTGTGACGAGAAATCGAATGGTGCAAACCGCGTTGCTCTCCGACCAATACTTTTGGCTGTAGCGACAATTGAATGATCATTGATGTCATAGTCACGTGCCCAGCAACGGCTCTTACTCCATGGAAACCAGTGAAATTTGCAATTTTTTAAACAGCTGCCGATGCCTGGGCCAATTCCGCATCTTTTAGAACCTTATTGATGTGGTTCAGTGATCAGTTGTACTTTTTACAGCAGACTGTATCTAGTACATTGTGTTTTTTATGTACAAATGGTGTGGTTTTTCTACACGTAGATAAAAGACATTAACATTGTCTTGGACTTAGAAGTAAGACAATTGCTGGGTGAGTTAAATGGGGCTTAGCCCAAAGATTTGACGTTCTTCTGGGCTACCGAAGGGCACATAACGTATAGTTAAAAGTTGAATATAGTAATGACCAGTCGCGATTGTACATAGTAGATTGTATCCGATTTCAAATTAACAAAAAAGACCAGGCAAAAATGCAAAAGTGGAAAAACTGTTCCAGTGCTGCTGGTAAGAGGCTAATCCGACGTATTTTGTGACGAGAAATCGAATGGTGCAAACCGCGTTGCTCTCCGACCGATACTTTTGGCTGTAGCGACAATTGAATGATCATTGATGTCATAGTCACGTGCCCAGCAACGGCTCTTACTCCATGGAAACCAGGGAAATTTGCAATTTTTTAAACAGCTGCCGATGCCTGGCCCAATTCCGCATCTATTAGAACCTTATAGATGTGGTTCAGTGATCAGTTGTACTTTTTACAGCAGACTGTATCTAGTACATTGTGTTTTTTATGTACGAATGGTGTGGTTTTTCTACACGTAGATAAAGACATTGACATTGTCTTGGACTTAAAAGTAAGACAATTGCTGGATGAGTTAAATGGGCTTAGCCCAAAGATTTGACGTCTTCTGGCTACCGAAGGGCACATAACGTATAGTTAAAAGTTGAATATAGTAACGACCAGTCGCGATTGTGCATAGTACAGTGTATCCGATTTCAATTAACAAAAAGACCAGGCAAAAATGCAAAAGTGGAAAAACTGTTCCAGTGCTGCTGGTAAGAGGCTAATCCGACGTATTTTGTGACGAGAAATCGAATGGTGCAAACCGCGTTGCTCTCCGACCAATACTTTTGGCTGTAGCGACAATTGAATGATCATTGATGTCATAGTCACGTGCCCAGCAACGGCTCTTACTCCATGGAAACCAGGGAAATTTGCAATTTTTTAAACAGCTGCCGATGCCTGGGCCAATTCCGCATCTTTTAGAACCTTACTGATGTGGTTCAGTGATCAGTTGTTCTTTTTACAGCAGACTGTATCTAGTACCTTGTGTTTTTTATGTACAAATGGTGTGGTTTTTCTACATGTAGATAAAGACATTGAGATTGTCTTGGACTTAAAAGTAAGACAATTGCTGGATGAGTTAAATGGGCTTAGCCCAAAGATTTGACGTCTTCTGGGCTACAGAATGGCACATAACTTACAGTCAAAAGTTGAATATAGTAATGACCAGTCGCGATTGTACATAGTAGATTGTATCCGATTTCAAATTAACAAAAAGACCAGGCAAAAATGCAAAAGTGGAAAAACTGTTCCAGTGATGCTGGTAAGAGGCTAATCCGACGTATTTTGTGACGAGAAATCGAATGGTGCAAACCGCGTTGCTCTCCGACCAATACTTTTCGCTGTAGCGACAATTGAATGATCATTGATGTCATAGTCACGTGCCCAGCAACGGCTCTTACTCCATGGAAACCAGGGAAATTTGCAATTTTTTAAACAGCTGCCGATGCCTGGGCCATTTCCGCATCTTTTAGAACCTTATTGATGTGCGTCAGTGATCAGTTGTACTTTTTACAGCAGACTGTATCTAGTACATTGTGTTTTTTATGTACGAATGGTGTGGTTTTTCTACACGTAGATAAAGACATTGAGATTGTCTTGGACTTAAAAGTAAGACAATTGCTGGATGAGTTAAATGGGCTTAGCCCAAAGATTTGACGTCTTCTGGGCTACAGAAGGGCACATAACGTATAGTTAAAAGTTGAATATAGTAACGACCAGTCGCGATTGTGCATAGTACAGTGTATCCGATTTCAATTAACAAAAAGACCAGGCAAAAATGCAAAAGTGGAAAAACTGTTCCAGTGCTGCTGGTAAGAGGCTAATCCGACGTATTTTGTCACGAGAAATCGAATGGTGCAAACCGCGTTGCTCTCAGACCAATACTTTTGGCTGTAGCGACAATTGAATGATCATTGATGTCATAGTCACGTGCCCAGCAACGGCTCTTACTCCATGGAAACCAGGGAAATTTGCAATTTTTTAAACAGCTGCCGATGCCTGGGCCAATTCCGCATCTTTTAGAACCTTATTGATGTGGTTCAGTGATCAGTTGTACTTTTTACAGCAGACTGTATCTAGTACATTGTGTTTTTTATGTACAAATGGTGTGGTTTTTCTACACGTAGATAAAGACATTGAGATTGTCTTGGACTTAGAAGTAAGACAATTGCTGGGTGAGTTAAATGGGCTTAGCCCAAAGATTTGACGTCTTCTGGGCTACAGAAGGGCACATAACTTACAGTCAAAAGTTGAATATAGTAATGACCAGTCGCGATTGTACATAGTAGATTGTATCCGATTTCAAATTAACAAAAAGACCAGGCAAAAATGCAAAAGTGGAAAAACTGTTCCAGTGCTGCTGGTAAGAGGCTAATCCGACGTATTTTGTGACGAGAAATCGAATGGTGCAAACCGCGTTGCTCTCCGACCAATACTTTTGGCTGTAGCGACAATTGAATGATCATTGATGTCATAGTCACGTGCCCAGCAACGGCTCTTACTCCATGGAAACCAGGGAAATTTGCAATTTTTTAAACAGCTGCCGATGCCTGGCCCAATTCCGCATCTATTAGAACCTTATAGATGTGGTTCAGTGATCAGTTGTACTTTTTACAGCAGACTGTATCTAGTACATTGTGTTTTTTATGTACGAATGGTGTGGTTTTTCTACACGTAGATAAAGACATTGACATTGTCTTGGACTTAAAAGTAAGACAATTGCTGGATGAGTTAAATGGGCTTAGCCCAAAGATTTGACGTCTTCTGGGCTACCGAAGGGCACATAACGTATAGTTAAAAGTTGAATATAGTAACGACCAGTCGCGATTGTGCATAGTACAGTGTATCCGATTTCAATTAACAAAAAGACCAGGCAAAAATGCAAAAGTGGAAAAACTGTTCCAGTGCTGCTGGTAAGAGGCTAATCCGACGTATTTTGTGACGAGAAATCGAATGGTGCAAACCGCGTTGCTCTCCGACCAATACTTTTGGCTGTAGCGACAATTGAATGATCATTGATGTCATAGTCACGTGCCCAGCAACGGCTCTTACTCCATGGAAACCAGGGAAATTTGCAATTTTTTAAACAGCTGCCGATGCCTGGGCCAATTCCGCATCTTTTAGAACCTTACTGATGTGCGTCAGTGATCAGTTGTTCTTTTTACAGCAGACTGTATCTAGTACCTTGTGTTTTTTATGTACAAATGGTGTGGTTTTTCTACACGTAGATAAAGACATTGAGATTGTCTTGGACTTAAAAGTAAGACAATTGCTGGATGAGTTAAATGGGCTTAGCCCAAAGATTTGACGTCTTCTGGGCTACAGAAGGGCACATAACTTACAGTCAAAAGTTGAATATAGTAATGACCAGTCGCGATTGTACATAGTAGATTGTATCCGATTTCAAATTAACAAAAAGACCAGGCAAAAATGCAAAAGTGGAAAACCTGTTCCAGTGATGCTGGTAAGAGGCTAATCCGACGTATTTTGTGACGAGAAATCGAATGGTGCAAACCGCGTTGCTCTCCGACCAATACTTTTGGCTGTAGCGACAATTGAATGATCATTGATGTCATAGTCACGTGCCCAGCAACGGCTCTTACTCCATGGAAACCAGGGAAATTTGCAATTTTTTAAACAGCTGCCGATGCCTGGGCCATTTGCGCATCTTTTAGAACCTTATTGATGTGCGTCAGTGATCAGTTGTACTTTTTACAGCAGACTGTATCTAGTACATTGTGTTTTTTATGTACGAATGGTGTGGTTTTTCTACACGTAGATAAAGACATTGAGATTGTCTTGGACTTAAAAGTAAGACAATTGCTGGATGAGTTAAATGGGCTTAGCCCAAAGATTTGACGTCTTCTGGGCTACAGAAGGGCACATAACGTATAGTTAAAAGTTGAATATAGTAACGACCAGTCGCGATTGTGCATAGTACAGTGTATCCGATTTCAATTAACAAAAAGACCAGGCAAAAATGCAAAAGTGGAAAAACTGTTCCAGTGCTGCTGGTAAGAGGCTAATCCGACGTATTTTGTCACGAGAAATCGAATGGTGCAAACCGCGTTGCTCTCAGACCAATACTTTTGGCTGTAGCGACAATTGAATGATCATTGATGTCATAGTCACGTGCCCAGCAACGGCTCTTACTCCATGGAAACCAGGGAAATTTGCAATTTTTTAAACAGCTGCCGATGCCTTGGCCAATTCCGCATCTTTTAGAACCTTACTGATGCGGTTCAGTGATCAGTTGTTCTTTTTACAGCAGACTGTATCTAGTACATTGTGTTTTTTATGTACGAATGGTGTGGTTTTTCTACACGTAGATAAAGACATTGAGATTGTCTTGGACTTAAAAGTAAGACAATTGCTGGATGAGTTAAATGGGCTTAGCCCAAAGATTTGACGTCTTCTGGGCTACCGAAGGGCACATAACGTATAGTTAAAAGTTGAATATAGTAACGACCAGTCGCGATTGTGCATAGTACAGTGTATCCGATTTCAATTAACAAAAAGACCAGACAAAAATGCAAAAGTGGAAAAACTGTTCCAGTGCTGCTGGTAAGAGGCTAATCCGATGTATTTTGTCACGAGAAATCGAATGGTGCAAACCGCGTTGCTCTCCGACCAATACTTTTGGCTGTAGCGACAATTGAATGATCATTGATGTCATAGTCACGTGCCCAGCAACGGCTCTTACTCCATGGAAACCAGTGAAATTTGCAATTTTTTAAACAGCTGCCGATGCCTGGGCCAATTCCGCATCTTTTAGAACCTTATTGATGTGGTTCAGTGATCAGTTGTACTTTTTACAGCAGACTGTATCTAGTACATTGTGTTTTTTATGTACAAATGGTGTGGTTTTTCTACACGTAGATAAAGACATTGAGATTGTCTTGGACTTAGAAGTAAGACAATTGCTGGGTGAGTTAAATGGGCTTAGCCCAAAGATTTGACGTCTTCTGGGCTACAGAAGGGCACATAACTTACAGTCAAAAGTTGAATATAGTAATGACCAGTCGCGATTGTACATAGTAGATTGTATCCGATTTCAAATTAACAAAAAGACCAGGCAAAAATGCAAAAGTGGAAAAACTGTTCCAGTGCTGCTAGTAAGAGGCTAATCCGACGTATTTTGTGACGAGAAATCGAATGGTGCAAACCGCGTTGCTCTCCGACCAATACTTTTGGCTGTAGCGACAATTGAATGATCATTGATGTCATAGTCACGTGCCCAGCAACGGCTCTTACTCCATGGAAACCAGGGAAATTTGCAATTTTTTAAACAGCTGCCGATGCCTGGCCCAATTCCGCATCTATTAGAACCTTATAGATGTGGTTCAGTGATCAGTTGTACTTTTTACAGCAGACTGTATCTAGTACATTGTGTTTTTTATGTACGAATGGTGTGGTTTTTCTACACGTAGATAAAGACATTGACATTGTCTTGGACTTAAAAGTAAGACAATTGCTGGATGAGTTAAATGGGCTTAGCCCAAAGATTTGACGTCTTCTGGGCTACCAAAGGGCACATAACGTATAGTTAAAAGTTGAATATAGTAACGACCAGTCGAGATTGTGCATAGTACAGTGTATCCAAAGATTTGACGTCTTCTGGGCTACCGAAGGGCACATAACGTATAGTTAAAAGTTGAATATAGTAACGACCAGTCGCGATTGTGCATAGTACAGTGTATCCGATTTCAATTAACAAAAAGACCAGGCAAAAATGCAAAAGTGGAAAAACTGTTCCAGTGCTGCTGGTAAGAGGCTAATCCGACGTATTTTGTCACGAGAAATCGAATGGTGCAAACCGCGTTGCTCTCAGACCAATACTTTTGGCTGTAGCGACAATTGAATGATCATTGATGTCATAGTCACGTGCCCAGCAACGGCTCTTACTCCATGGAAACCAGGGAAATTTGCAATTTTTTAAACAGCTGCCGATGCCTGGGCCAATTCCGCATCTTTTAGAACCTTACTGATGCGGTTCAGTGATCAGTTGTTCTTTTTACAGCAGACTGTATCTAGTACCTTGTGTTTTTTATGTACAAATGGTGTGGTTTTTCTACACGTAGATAAAGACATTGAGATTGTCTTGGACTTAAAAGTAAGACAATTGCTGGATGAGTTAAATGGGCTTAGCCCAAAGATTTGACGTCTTCTGGGCTACCGAAGGGCACATAACGTATAGTTAAAAGTTGAATATAGTAACGACCAGTCGCGATTGTGCATAGTACAGTGTATCCGATTTCAATTAACAAAAAGTCCAGACAAAAATGCAAAAGTGGAAAAACTGTTCCAGTGCTGCTGTTAAGAGGCTAATCCGATGTATTTTGTCACGAGAAATCGAATGGTGCAAACCGCGTTGCTCTCCGACCAATACTTTTGGCTGTAGCGACAATTGAATGATCATTGATGTCATAGTCACGTGCCCAGCAACGGCTCTTACTCCATGGAAACCAGTGAAATTTGCAATTTTTTAAACAGCTGCCGATGCCTGGGCCAATTCCGCATCTTTTAGAACCTTATTGATGTGGTTCAGTGATCAGTTGTACTTTTTACAGCAGACTGTATCTAGTACATTGTGTTTTTTATGTACGAATGGTGTGGTTTTTCTACACGTAGATAAAGACATTGACATTGTCTTGGACTTAAAAGTAAGACAATTGCTGGATGAGTTAAATGGGCTTAGCCCAAAGATTTGACGTCTTCTGGGCTACCGAAGGGCACATAACGTATAGTTAAAAGTTGAATATAGTAACGACCAGTCGCGATTGTGCATAGTACAGTGTATCCGATTTCAATTAACAAAAAGACCAGGCAAAAATGCAAAAGTGGAAAAACTGTTCCAGTGCTGCTGGTAAGAGAATAATCCGACGTATTTTGTCACGAGAAATCGAATGGTGCAAACCGCGTTGCTCTCCGACCAATACTTTTGGCTGTAGCGACAATTGAATGATCATTGATGTCATAGTCACGTGCCCAGCAACGGCTCTTACTCCATGGAAACCAGGGAAATTTGCAATTTTTTAAACAGCTGCCGATGCCTGGGCCAATTCCGCATCTTTTAGAACCTTATTGATGTGCGTCAGTGATCAGTTGTACTTTTTACAGCAGACTGTATCTAGTACCTTGTGTTTTTTATGTACAAATGGTGTGGTTTTTCTACACGTAGATAAAGACATTGAGATTGTCTTGGACTTAAAAGTAAGACAATTGCTGGATGAGTTAAATGGGCTTAGCCCAAAGATTTGACGTCTTCTGGGCTACAGAAGGGCACATAACGTATAGTTAAAAGTTGAATATAGTAACGACCAGTCGCGATTGTGCATAGTACAGTGTATCCGATTTTAATTAACAAAAAGACCAAACAAAAATGGAAAAGTGGAAAAACTGTTCCAGTGCTGCTGGTAAGAGGCTAATCCGACATATTTTGTCACGAGAAATCGAATGGTGCAAACCGCGTTGCTCTCCGACCAATACTTTTGGCTGTAGCGACAATTGAATGATCATTGATGTCATAGTCACGTGCCCAGCAACGGCTCTTACTCCATGGAAACCAGGGAAATTTGCAATTTTTTAAACAGCTGCCGATGCCTGGCCCAATTCCGCATCTATTAGAACCTTATAGATGTGGTTCAGTGATCAGTTGTACTTTTTACAGCAGACTGTATCTAGTACATTGTGTTTTTTATGTACGAATGGTGTGGTTTTTCTACACGTAGATAAAGACATTGACATTGTCTTGGACTTAAAAGTAAGACAATTGCTGGATGAGTTAAATGGGCTTAGCCCAAAGATTTGACGTCTTCTGGGCTACCGAAGGGCACATAACGTATAGTTAAAAGTTGAATATAGTAACGACCAGTCGCGATTGTGCATAGTACAGTGTATCCGATTTCAATTAACAAAAAGACCAGGCAAAAATGCAAAAGTGGAAAAACTGTTCCAGTGCTGCTGGTAAGAGGCTAATCCGACGTATTTTGTCACGAGAAATCGAATGGTGCAAACCGCGTTGCTCTCCGACCAATACTTTTGGCTGTAGCGACAATTGAATGATCATTGATGTCATAGTCACGTGCCCAGCAACGGCTCTTACTCCATGGAAACCAGGGAAATATGCAATTTTTTAACAGCTGCCGATGCCTGGCCCAATTCCGCATCTATTAGAACCTTATAGATGTGGTTCAGTGATCAGTTGTACTTTTTACAGCAGACTGTATCTAGTACATTGTGTTTTTTATGTACGAATGGTGTGGTTTTTCTACACGTAGATAAAGACATTGAGATTGTCTTGGACTTAAAAGTAAGACAATTGCTGGGTGAGTTAAATGGGCTTAGCCCAAAGATTTGACGTCTTCTGGGCTACAGAAGGGCACATAACTTATAGTCAAAAGTTGAATATAGTAATGACCAGTCGCGATTGTACATAGTAGATTGTATCCGATTTCAAATTAACAAAAAGACCAGGCAAAAATGCAAAAGTGGAAAAACTGTTCCAGTGCTGCTGGTAAGAGACTAATCCGACGTATTTTGTCACGAGAAATCGAATGGTGCAAACCGCGTTGCTCTCCGACCAATACTTTTGGCTGTAGCGACAATTGAATGATCATTGATGTCATAGTCACGTGCCCAGCAACGGCTCTTACTCCATGGAAACCAGGGAAATTTGCAATTTTTTAAACAGCTGCCGATGCCTGGCCCAATTCCGCATCTATTAGAACCTTATAGATGTGGTTCAGTGATCAGTTGTACTTTTTACAGCAGACTGTATCTAGTACATTGTGTTTTTATGTACGAATGGTGTGGTTTTTTCTACACGTAGATAAAGACATTGAGATTGTCTTGGACTTAAAAGTAAGACAATTGCTGGATGAGTTAAATGGGCTTAGCCCAAAGATTTGACGTCTTCTGGGCTACCGAAGGGCACATAACGTATAGTTAAAAGTTGAATATAGTAACGACCAGTTGCGATTGTGCATAGTACAGTGTATCCGATTTCAATTAACAAAAAGACCAGGCAAAAATGCAAAAGTGGAAAAACTGTTCTAGTGCTGCTGGTAAGAGGCTAATTCGACGTATTTTGTGACGAGAAATCGAATGGTGCAAACCGCGTTGCTCTCCGACCAATACTTTTGGCTGTAGCGACAATTGAATGATCATTGATGTCATAGTCACGTGCCCAGCAACGGCTCTTACTCCATGGAAACCAGTGAAATTTGCAATTTTTTAAACAGCTGCCGATGCCTGGGCCAATTCCGCATCTTTTAGAACCTTATTGATGTGGTTCAGTGATCAGTTGTACTTTTTACAGCAGACTGTATCTAGTACATTGTGTTTTTTATGTACAAATGGTGTGGTTTTTCTACACGTAGATAAAGACATTGAGATTGTCTTGGACTTAGAAGTAAGACAATTGCTGGGTGAGTTAAATGGGCTTAGCCCAAAGATTTGACGTCTTCTGGGCTACAGAAGGGCACATAACTTACAGTCAAAAGTTGAATATAGTAATGACCAGTCGCGATTGTACATAGTACATGTAGCCGATTTCAATTAGCAAAAGGACCAGGCAAAAATCCAAAAGTGGAAAAAATGTTCCAATGCTGCTGGTAAGAGGCTAATCCGACGTATTTTGTGACGAGAAAATCGAATGGTGCAAACCGCGTTGCTCTCCGACCAATACTTTTGGCTGTAGCCACAATTGAATCATCAATTATGTCAAAATCACGTGCCCAGCAACGGCTCTTACTCCATGGAAACCACGGAAATTTGCAATTTTTCAACACCTGGAGATGCCTGACCCAATTGCGCATCTTTTGGCACCTTATTGATGTGGGTCAGTGTTCAATTGTACTTTTTACAGCAGACTGTATCAAGTACCTTGTGTTTTTTATATAAAAATGGTGTGGTTTTTCTACATGTAGATAAAGACATTGAGTTTATCTTCGACTTAGAAGTAAGACATTTGCTGGGTGAGTTAAATGGGCTTGGCCCAAAGATTTGACGTCTTCTGGGCTACCGAAGGGCACATAACTTATAATCAAAAGTTGAATATAGTAATGACCAGTCGCGATGGTACATAGTACATGTAGCCGATTTCAATTAGCAAAAGGACCAGGCAAAAATCCAAAAGTGGAAAAAATGTTCCAATGCTGCTGGTAAGAGGCTAATCCGACGTATTTTGTGACGAGAAATCGAATGGTGCAAACCGCGTTGCTCTCCGACCAATACTTTTGGCTGTAGCCACAATTGAATCATCATTTATGTCAAAATCACGTGCCCAGCAACGGCTCTTACTCCATGGAAACCAAGGAAATTTGCAATTTTTCAACAGCTGGAGATGCCTGACCCAATTGCGCATCTTTTGGCACCTTATTGATGTGGGTCAGTGTTCAATTGTACTTTTTACAGCAGACTGTATCAAGTACCTTGTGGTTTTTATATAAAAATGGTGTGGTTTTTTCTACATGTAGATAAAGAGATTAGTTTATCTTCGACTTAGAAGTAAGACATTTGCTGGGTGAGTTAAATGGGCTTGGCCCAAAGATTTGACATCTTCTGGGCTACCGAAGGGCACATAACTTATAATCAAAAGTTGAATATAGTAATGACCAGTCGCGATTGTACATATTACATGTAGCCGATTTCAATTAGCAAAAGGACCAGGCAAAATCCAAAAGTGGAAAAAATGTTCCAAGCTGCTGGTAAGAGGCTAATCCGACGTATTTGTGACGAGAAATCGAATGGTGCAAACCGCGTTGCTCTCCGACCAATACTTTTGGCTGTAGCCACAATTGAATCATCATTTATGTCAAAATCACGTGCCCAGCAACGGCTCTTACTCCATGGAAACCAAGGAAATTTGCAATTTTTCAACAGCTGGAGATGCCTGACCCAATTGCGCATCTTTGGCACCTTATTGATGTGGGTCAGTGTTCAATTGTACTTTTTACAGCAGACTGTATCAAGTACCTTGTGTTTTTTATATAAAAATGGTGTGGTTTTTCTACATGTAGATAAAGACATTGAGTTTATCTTCGACTTAGAAGTAAGACATTTGCTGGTGAGTTAAATGGGCTTGGCCCAAAGATTTGACGTCTTCTGGGCTACCGAAGGCACATAACTTATAATCAAAAGTTGAATATAGTAATGACCAGTCGCGATGGTACATAGTACATGTAGCCGATTTCAATTAGCAAAAGGGACCAGGCAAAAATCCAAAAGTGGAAAAAATGTTCCAATGCTGCTGGTAAGAGGCTAATCCGACGTATTTTGTGACGAGAAATCGAATGGTGCAAACCGCGTTGCTCTCCGACCAATACTTTTGGCTGTAGCCACAATTGAATCATCAATTATGTCAAAATCACGTGCCCAGCAACGGCTCTTACTCCATGGAAACCACGGAAATTTGCAATTTTTCAACACCTGGAGATGCCTGACCCAATTGCGCATCTTTTGGCACCTTATTGATGTGGGTCAGTGTTCAATTGTACTTTTTACAGCAGACTGTATCAAGTACCTTGTGTTTTTTATATAAAAATGGTGTGGTTTTTCTACATGTAGATAAAGAGATTAAGTTTATCTTCGACTTAGAAGTAAGACATTTGCTGGGTGAGTTAAATGGGCTTGGCCCAAAGATTTGACATCTTCTGGGCTACCGAAGGGCACATAACTTATAATCAAAAGTTGAATATAGTAATGACCAGTCGCGATTGTACATAGTACATGTAGCCGATTTCAATTAGCAAAAAGGACCAGGCAAAAATCCAAAAGTGGAAAAAATGTTCCAATGCTGCTGGTAAGAGGCTAATCTGACGTATTTTGTGACGAGAAGTCGAATGGTGCAAACCGCGTTACTCTCCGACCAATACTTTTGCTGTAGCCACAATTGAATCATCATTTATGTCAAAATCACGTGCCCAGCAACGGCTCTTACTCCATGGAAACCAAGGAAATTTGCAATTTTTCAACAGCTGGAGATGCCTGACCCAATTGCGCATCTTTTGGCACCTTATTGATGTGGGTCAGTGTTCAATTGTACTTTTTACAGCAGACTGTATCAAGTACCTTGTGGTTTTTATATAAAAATGGTGTGGTTTTTCTACATGTAGATAAAGAGATTAAGTTTATCTTCGACTTAGAAGTAAGACATTTGCTGGGTGAGTTAAATGGGCTTGGCCCAAAGATTTGACATCTTCTGGGCTACAGAAGGGCACATAACTTATAATCAAAAGTTGAATATAGTAATGACCAGTCGCGATGGTACATAGTACATGTAGCCGATTTCAATTAGCAAAAGGACCAGGCAAAAATCCAAAAGTGGAAAAAATGTTCCAATGCTGCTGGTAGAGGCTAATCCGATGTATTTTGTGACGAGAAATCGAATGGTGCAAACCGCGTTGCTCTCCGACCAATACTTTTGGCTGTAGCCACAATTGAATCATCATTTATGTCAAAATCACGTGCCCAGCAACGGCTCTTACTCCATGGAAACCAAGGAAATTTGCAATTTTTCAACAGCTGGAGATGCCTGACCCAATTGCGCATCTTTTGGCACCTTATTGATGTGGGTCAGTGTTCAATTTGTACTTTTTACAGCAGACTGTATCAAGTACCTTGTGTTTTTTATATAAAAATGGTGTGGTTTTTCTACATGTAGATAAAGACATGAGTTTATCTTCGACTTAGAAGTAAGACATTTGCTGGGTGAGTTAAATGGGCTTGGCCCAAAGATTTGACATCTTCTGGGCTACCGAAGGGCACATAACTTATAATCAAAAGTTGAATATAGTAATGACCAGTCGCGATTGTACATAGTAACATGTAGCCGATTTCAATTAGCAAAAGGACAGGCAAAAATCCAAAATTGGAAAAAATGTTCCAATGCTGCTGGTAAGAGGCTAATCCGACGTATTTTGTGACGAGAATCGAATGGTGCAAACCGCGTTGCTCTCCGACCAATACTTTTGGCTGTAGCCACAATTGAATCATCATTTATGTCAAAATCACGTGCCCAGCAACGGCTCTTACTCCATGGAAACCAAGGAAATTTCCAATTTTTCAACACCTGGAGATGCCTGACCCAATTGCGCATCTTTTGGCACCTTATTGATGTGGGTCAGTGTTCAATTGTACTTTTTACAGCAGACTGTATCAAGTACCTTGTGGTTTTTATATAAAAATGGTGTGGTTTTTTCTACATGTAGATAAAGAGATTAAGTTTATCTTCGACTTAGAAGTAAGACATTTGCTGGGTGAGTTAAATGGGCTTGGCCCAAAGATTTGACATCTTCTGGGCTACCGAAGGGCACATAACTTATAATGAAAAGTTGAATATAGTAATGACCAGTCGCGATGGTACATAGTACATGTAGCCGATTTCAATTAGCAAAAGGACCAGGCAAAAATCCAAAAGTAAAAAAATGCTCCAATCGTGCTGGTAAGAGGCTACTCCGACGTATTTTGTGACGAGAAATCGAAAGGTGCAAACCGCGTTGCTCTCCGACCAATACTTTTGGCTGTAGCCACAATTGAATCATCATTTATGTCAAAATCACGTGCCCAGCAACGGCTCTTACTCCATGGAAACCAAGGAAATTTGCAATTTTTCAACAGCTGGAGATGCCTGACCCAATTGCGCATCTTTTGGCACCTTATTGATGTGGGTCAGTGTTCAATTGTACTTTTTACAGCAGACTGTATCAAGTACCTTGTGGTTTTTATATAAAAATGGTGTGGTTTTTCTACATGTAGATAAAGAGATTAAGTTTATCTTCGACTTAGAAGTAAGACATTTGCTGGGTGAGTTAAATGGGCTTGGCCCAAAGATTTGACATCTTCTGGGCTACCGAAGGGCACATAACTTATAATCAGAAGATGAATATAGTAATGACCCAGTCGCGATTGTACATAGTACATGTAGCCGATTTCAATTAGCAAAAGGACCAGGCAAATATCCAAAGTGGAAAAAATGTTCCAATGCTGCTGGTAAGAGGCTAATCCGACGTATTTTGTGACGAGAAATCGAATGGTGCAAACCGCGTTGCTCTCCGACCAATACTTTTGGCTGTAGCCACAATTGAATCATCAATTATGTCAAAATCACGTGCCCAGCAACGGCTCTTACTCCATGGAAACCAAGGAAATTTACAATTTTTCAACACCTGGAGATGCCTGGCCCAATTGCGCATCTTTTGGCACCTTATTGATGTGGGTCAGTGTTCAATTGTACTTTTTACAGCAGACTGTATCAAGTACCTTGTGGTTTTTATATAAAAATGGTGTGGTTTTTCTACATGTAGATAAAGACATTGAGTTTATCTTCGACTTAGAAGTAAGACATTTGCTGGGTGAGTTAAATGGGCTTGGCCCAAAGATTTGACGTCCTTCTGGGCTACCGAAGGGCACATAACTTATAATCAAAAGTTGAATATAGTAATGACCAGTCGCGATGGTACATAGTACATGTAGCCGATTTCAATGAGCAAAAGGACCAGGCAAAAATCCAAAAGTGGAAAAAATGTTCCAATGCTGCTGGTAAGAGGCTAATCCGACGTATTTTGTGACGAGAAATCGAATGGTGCAAACCGCGTTGCTCTCCGACCAATACTTTTTGGCTGTAGCCACAATTGAATCATCATTTATGTCAAAATCACGTGCCCAGCAACGGCTCTTACTCCATGGAAACCAAGGAAATTTGCCAATTTTTCAACAGCTGGAGATGCCTGACCCAATTGCGCATCTTTTGGCACCTTATTGATGTGGGTCAGTGTTCAATTGTACTTTTTACAGCAGACTGTATCAAGTACCTTGTGGTTTTTATATAAAAATGGTGTGGTTTTTCTACATGTAGATAAAGAGATTAAGTTTATCTTCGACTTAGAAATAAGACATTTGCTGGGTGAGTTAAATGGGCTTGGCCCAAAGATTTGACATCTTCTGGCTACCGAAGGGCACATAACTTATAATCAAAAGTTGAATATAGCAATGACCAGTCGCGATTGTACATAGTACATGTAGCCGATTTCAATTAGCAAAAGGACCAGGCAAAAAATCCAAAAGTGGAAAAAATGTTCCAATGCTGCTGGTAAGAGGCT
>NW_027018291.1:0-45864 GCF_032854445.1 Liolophura sinensis
ATTTGTACGTGAAAAACACAAGGTACTTGATACAGTCTGCTGTAAAAAGTACAACTGAACACTGACCCACTTCAGTAAGGTGACAAAAGATGCGGAATTGAGCCAGGCATCGGCAGCTGTTGAAAAATTGCAAATTTCCCTGGTTTCCATGGAGTAAGAGCCGTTGCTGTGCACGTGATTATGACATCAATGATCATTGAAATGTCGCTACAGCCAAAAGTATTGGTCGGAGAGCAACGCGGTTTGCACCATTCGATTTCTCGTCACAAAATACGTCGAATTAGCGTCTTACCAGCAGCACTGGAACCGTTTTTCCAATTTTGCATTTTTGCCTGGTCTTTTTGTTAATTGAAATCGGCTACACTGTACTCTGTACAATCGCGACTGGTCATTACTATATTTAACTTTTGACTATAAGTTATGTGCCCTTCGGTAGCACAGAAGACCTGAAATCTTTGGGCTAAGCCCATTTAACTCACCCAGCAATTGCCTTACTTCTAAGTGCAAGACAATCTCAATGTCTTTATCTACGTGTAGAAAAACCGCACCATTTGTACATAAAAAACACAAGGTACTTCATACAGTCTGCTGTAAAAAGTACAACTGAACACTGACCCACATTTATAAGGTGCCAAAAGATGCGGAATTGTGCCAGGCATCGGCAGCTGTTAAAAATTGCAAATTTCCCTGGTTTTCATGGAGTAAGAGCCGTTGCTGGGCACGTGATTATGACATCAATTATAATTCAATTGTCGCTACAGCCAAAAGTATTGGTCGGAGAGCAACGCGGTTTGCACCATTCGATATCTCGCCACAAAATACCTCGGATTAGCCTCTTACCAGCAGCACTGGAACAGTTTTTCCACTTTTGCATTTTTGCCTGGTTTTTTTTGTTAATTGAAATCGGCTACACTGTACTCTGTACAATCGCGACTGGTCATTACTATTTCAACTTTTGACTATAAGTTATGTGCCCTTCGGTAGCCCAGAAGACCTGAAATCTTTGGGCCAAGCCCATTTAACTCACCCAGCAATTGTCTTACTTCTAAGTCCAAGGACAATCTCAATGTCTTTATCTACGTGTATAAAAACCAGACCATTTGTACGTGAAAAACACAAGGTACTTGAGTTAGTCTGCTGTAAAAAGTACAACTTAACACTGACCCACTTCAGTAAGGTGCCAAAAGATGAGGAATTGAGCCAGGCATCGGCAGCTGTTAAAAAATTGCAATATCCCTGGTTTCATGAGTAAGAGCCGTTGCTACGCACGTGGTTATGACATAAATGATCATTCAATTGTCGCTACAGCCAAAAGTATGGTCGGAGAGCAAACGCGGTTTGCACCATTCGATTTCTCGTCACAAAATATGTCGGATTAGCCTCTTACCAGCAGCACTGGAACAGTTTTTCCACTTTTGCATTTTTGCCTGGTCTTTTTGTTAATTGAAATCGGCTACACTGTACTCTGTACAATCGCAACTGGTCCATTACTATATTCAACTTTTGACTAAAAGTTATGTGCCCCTTCGGTAGACCAGAAGACATCAAATGTTTGGGCTAAGCCCATTTAACTCACCCAGCAATTGCCTTACTTCAAAGTGCAAGACAATCTCAATGTCTTTATCTACGTGTAGAAAAACAGACCATTTGTACATAAAAAACACAAGGTACTTGATTACAGTCTGCTGTAAAAAGTACAACTGACCACAGACCCACATGAATAAGGTTGCCAAAAGATGCGAAATAGAGCCAGGTATCGGCAGCTGTTGAAAAATTGCAAATTTCCCTGGTTTCCATGGAGTAAGGAGCCGTTGCTGGGCACGTGATTATGACATAAATGATCATTCAATTGTCGCTACAGCCAAAAAGTATTGGTCGGAGAGCAACGCGGTTTGCACATTCGATTTGTCGTCACAAAATACGTCGGTTTAGCCCTCTTACCAGCAGCACTGAACAGTTTTTCCAGTTTTGCATTTTTGCCTGGTCTTTTTGTTAATTGTAATCGGCTACACTGTACTCTGTACAATCGCGACTGGTCATTACTATATTCAACTTTTGACTATAAGTTATGTGCCCTTCGGTAGCCCAGAAGACGTCAAATCTTTGGGCTAAGCCCATTTAACTCACCCAGCAATTGCCTTACTTCTAAGTCCAAGACAATCTGAATGTCTTTATCTACGTGTAGAAAAACCACACCATTTGTACATGAAAAACACAAGGTACTTGATACAGTCTGCTGTAAAAAGTACAACTAAACACTGACCCACATTTATAAGGTGCCAAAAGATGCGGAATTGTGCCAGGCATCGGCAGCTGTTAAAAAATTGCAAAATATCCCTGGTTTCCATGGAGTAAGAGCCGTTGCTGGGCACGTTGATTATGACATCAATGATCATTGAATTGTCGCTACAGTCAAAAGTATTGGTCGGAGAGCAACGCGGTTTGCACCATTCGATTTCTCGTCACAAAATACGTCGGATTAGACTCTGAACAGCAGCACTGGAACAATTTTTCCAATTTTGCATTTTTGCCCGGTCTTTTTGTTAATTGAAATCGTCTACACTGTACTCTGTACCATCGCGACTGGTCATTACTAAATTCAACTTTTGATTATAAATTATGTGCCCTTCGGTAGCCCAGAAGACCTGAAATCTTTGAGCCAAGCCCATTTAACTCACCCAGCAACTGTCTTACTTCTAAGTCCAAGACAACTCAATGTCTTTATCTACGTGTAGAAAAACCAGACCATTTGTATATGAAAAACACAAGGTACTTGATACAGTCTGCTGTAAAAAGTACAACTAAACACTGACCCACATTTATAAGGTGCCAAAAAATGCGGAATTGGGCCAGGCATCGGCAGCTGTTGAAAAATTGCAAATATCCTGGTTTCCATGAAGTAAGAGCCGTTGCTGGGCACGTGATTATGACATAAATGATCATTGAATTGTCGCTACAGCCAAAAGTATTGGTCGGAGAGCAACGCGGTTTGCACCATTCGATTCTCGTCACAAAATACGTCGGATTAGCCTCTTACCAGCAGCACTAGAACAGTTTTTCCACTTTTGCATTTTTGCCTGGTCTTTTTGTTAATTGAAATCGGCTACACTGTACTCTGTACAATCGCAACTGGTCATTACTATATTCAACTTTTGACTATAAGTTATGTGCCCTTCGGTAGACCAGAAGACATCAAATGTTTGGGCTAAGCCCATTTAACTCACCCAGCAATTGTCTTACTTCTAAGTGCAAGACAATCTCAATGTCTTTATCTACGTGTAGAAAAACCACACCATTTGTACATAAAAAACACAAGGTACTTGATACAGTCTGCTGTAAAAAGTACAACTAAACACTTACCCACATTTATAAGGTGCCAAAAGATGCGGAATTGTGCCAGGCATCGGCAGCTGTTAAAAAATTGCAAATATCCCTGGTTTCCATGGAGAAAGAGCCGTTGCTGGCACGTGATTATGACATAAATGATCATTCAATTGTCGCTACAGCCAAAAGTATTGGTCGGAGAGCAACGCGGTTTGCACCATTCGATTTCTCGTCAACAAAATACGTCGGATTAGCCTCTTAACAGCAGCACTGGAACAGATTTTCCACTTTTGCATTTTTGCCTGGTCTTTTTGTTAATTGAAATCGGCTACACTGTACTCTGTACAATCGCGACTGGTCATTACTATATTCAACTTTTGACTATAAGTTATGTGCCCTTCGGTAGCCCAGAAGACCTGTAATCTTTGGGCCAAGCCCATTTAACTCACCCAGCAATTGTCTTACTTCTAAATTTAAGACAATCTCAATGTCTTTATCTACGTGTAGAAAAACCAGACTATTTGTACATAAAAAACACAAGGTGCTTGATACAGTCTGCTGTAAAAAGTACAACTGACCACAGACCCACATGAATAAGGTGCCAAAAGATGCGGAATTGGGCCAGGCATCGGTAGCTGTTAAAAAATTGCAAATATCCCTGGTTTCCATGGAGTAAGAGCCGTTGCTGGGCACGTGATTATGACATCAATGATCATTGAATTGTCGCTACATCCAAAAGTATTGATCGGAGAGCAACGCGGTTTGCACCATTCGATTTCTCGTCACAAAATACGTCGGATTAGCCTCTTACCAGCAGCACTGAACAGTTTTTCCAATTTTGCATTTTTACCTGGTCTTTTTGTTAATTGAAATCGGCTACACTGTACTCTGTACAATAGCGACTGGTCATTACTATATTCAACTTTTGACTATAAGTTATGTGCCCTTGGGTAGCACAGAAGACCTGAAATCTTTGGGCTAAGCCCATTTAACTCACCCAGCAATTGCCTTACTTCAAAGTGCAAGACAATCTGATGTCTTTATCTACGTGTAGAAAAACCACACCATTTGTACGTAAAAAACACAAGGTACTTGATATAGTCTGCTGTAAAAAGTACAACTGAACACTGACCCACTTCAGTAAGGTGCCAAAAGATGCGGAATTGAGCCAGGCATCGGCACCTGTTGAAAAATTGCAAATTTCCCTGGTTTCCATGGAGTAAGAGCCGTTGCTGGGCACGTGATTATGACATAAATGATCATTCAATTGTCGCTACAGCCAAAAGTATTGGTCGGAGAGCAACGCGGTTTGCACCATTCGATTTCTCGTCACAAAATACGTCGGATTAGCCTCTTACCAGCAGCACTGGAACAGTTTTTCCACTTTTGCATTTTTGCCTGGTCTTTTTGTTAATTGAAACCGGCTACACTGTACTCTGTACAATCGCGACTGGCCATTACTATTTTCAACTTTTGACTATAAGTTATGTGTCCTTCGGTAGCCCAGAAGACCTCAAATCTTTGGGCCAAGCCCATTTAACTCACCCAGCAATTGTCTTACTTCTAAGTCCAAGACAACTCAATGTCTTTATCTACGTGTAGAAAAACCAGACCATTTGTATATGAAAAACACAAGGTACTTGATACAGTCTGCTGTAAAAAGTACAACTAAACACTGACCCACATTTATAAAGTGCCAAAAAATGCGGAATTGGGCCAGGCATCGGCAGCTGTTAAAAATTGCAAATATCCCTGGTTTCCATGGAGTAAGAGCCGTTGCTGGGCACGTGATTATGACATCAATGATCATTGAATTGTCGCTACAGCCAAAAGTATTGGTCGGAGAGCAACGCGGTTTGCACCATTCGATTTCTCGTCACAAAATACGTCGGATTAGCCTCTTACCAGCAGCCCTGGAACAGTTTTTCCACTTTTGCATTTTTGCCTGGTCTTTTTGTTAATTGAAATCGGCTACACTGTACTCTGTACAATCGCGACTGGTCATTACTATATTTAACTTTTGACTATAAGTTATGTGCCTTCGGTAGCCCAGAAGACGTCAAATCTTTGGGCTAAGCCCATTTAACTCACCCAGCAATTGCCTTACTTCTAAGTCGAAGACAATCTTAATGTCTTTATCTACGTGTAGAAAAACCACACCATTTGTACATAAAAAACACAAGGTACTTGATATAGTCTGCTGTAAAAAGTACAACTGAACACTGACCCACTTCAGTAAGGTGCCAAAAGACGCGGAATTGAGCCAGGCATCGGCAGCTGTTGAAAAATTGCAAATTTCCCTGGTTTCCATGGAGTAAGAGCCGTTGCTACGCACGTGATTATGACATAAATGATCATTCAATTGTCGCTACAGCCAAAAGTATTGGTCGGAGAGCAACGCGGATTGCACCATTCGATTTCTCGTCACAAAATACGTCGGATTAGCCTCTTACTAGTAGCACTGGAACAGTTTTGCCACTTTTGCATTTTTGCCTGGTCTTTTTGTTAATTGAAACCGGCTACACTGTACTCTGTACAATCGCGACTGGTCATTACTATATTCAACTTTTGACTATAAGTTATGTGCCCTTCGGTAGCCCAGAAGACGTCAAATCTTTCGGCTAAGCCCATTTAACTCACCCAGCAATTGCCTTACTTCTAAGTGCAAGACAATCTCAATGTCTTTATCTACGTGTAGAAAAACCACACCATTTGTATATGAAAAACACAAGGTACTTGATACAGTCTGCTGTAAAAAGTACAACTAAACACTGACCCACATTTATAAGGTGCCAAAAAAATGCGGAATTGGGCCAGGCATCGGCAGCTGTTAAAAAATTGCAAATATCCCTGGTTTCCATGAAGTAAGAGCCGTTGCTGGGCACGTGATTATGACATAAATGATCATTGAATTGTCGCTACAGCCAAAAGTATTGGTCGGAGAGCAACGCGGTTTGCACCATTCGATTTCTCGTCACAAAATACGTCGGATTAGCCTCTTACCAGCAGCCCTGGAACAGTTTTTCCACTTTTGCATTTTTGCCTGGTCTTTTTGTTAATTGAAATCGGCTACACTGTACTCTGTACAATCGCGACTGGTCATTACTATATTTAACTTTTGACTATAAGTTATGTGCCCTTCGGTAGCCCAGAAGACGTCAAATCTTTGGGCTAAGCCCATTTAACTCACCCAGCAATTGCCTTACTTCTAAGTCGAAGACAATCTTAATGTCTTTATCTACGTGTAGAAAAACCACACCATTTGTACATAAAAAACACAAGGTACTTGATATAGTCTGCTGTAAAAAGTACAACTGAACACTGACCCACTTCAGTAAGGTGCCAAAAGACGCGGAATTGAGCCAGGCATCGCATCTGTTGAAAAATTGCAAATTTCCCTGGTTTCCATGGAGTAAGAGCCGTTGCTGGGCACGTGATTATGACATCAATGATCATTGAATTGTCTCTACAGCCAAAAGTATTGGTCGGAGAGCAACGCGGTTTGCACCATTCGATTTCTCGTCACAAAATACGTCGGATTAGCCTCTTACCAGCAGCACTGGAACAGTTTTTCCACTTTTGCATTTTTGCCTGGTCTTTTTGTTAATTGAAATCGGCTACACTGTACTATGTACCATCGCCACTGGTCATTACTATATTTAACTTTTGACTATAAGTTATGTGCCCTTCGGTAGCCCAGAAGACGTCAAATGTTTGGCCTAAGCCCATTTAACTCACCCAGCAATTGTCTTACTTCTAAGTGCAAGACAATCTCAATGTCTTTATCTACGTGTAGAAAAAACCACACCATTTGCACATAAAAAACACAAGGTACTTGATACAGTCTGCTGTAAAAAGTACAACTGACCACAGACCCACATTAATAAGGTGCCAAAAGAATCGGAATTGAGCCAGGCATCGGCAACTGTTGAAAAATTGCAAATTTCCCTGGTTTCCATGAAGTAAGAGCCGTTGCTGGGCACGTGATTATGACATAAATGATCATTGAATTGTCGCTACAGCCAAAAGTATTGGTCGGAGAGCAACGCGGTTTGCACCATTGGATTTCTCGTCACAAAATACGTCGGATTAGCCTCTTATCAAGCAGCACTGGAACAGTTTTTCCACTTTTGTATTTTTGCCTGGTCTTTTTGTTAATTGAAATCGGCTACACTGTACTCTGTACAATCGCAACTGGTCATTACTATATTCAACTTTTGACTATAAGTTATGTGCCCTTCGGTAGACCAGAAGACATCAAATGTTTGGGCTAAGCCCATTTAACTCAGCCAGCAATTGCCTTACTTCTAAGTGCAAGACAATCTCAATGTCTTTATCTACGTGTAGAAAAACCACACCATTTGTACATAAAAAACACAAGGTACTTGATACAGTCTGCTGTAAAAAGTACAACTAAACACTTACCCACATTTATAAGGTGCCAAAAGATGCGGAATTGTGCCAGGCATCGGCAGCTGATAAAAAATTGCAAATATCCCTGGTTTCCATGGAGTAAGAGCCGTGGCTGGGCACGTGATTATGACATCAATGATTATTCAATTGTCGCTACAGCCAAAAGTATTGGTCGGAGAGCAACGCGGATTGCACCATTCGATTTCTCGTCACAAAATACGTCGGATTAGCCTCTTACTAGTAGCACTGGGACAGTTTTTCCACTTTTGCAGTTTTGCCTGGTCTTTTTGTTAATTGAAACCGGCTACACTGTACTCTGTACAATCGCGACTGGTCATTACTATATTCAACTTTTGACTATAAGTTATGTGCCCTTCGGTAGCCCAGAAGACCTGTAATCTTTGGGCCAAGCCCATTTAACTCACCCAGCAATTGTCTTACTTCTAAGTTTAAGACAATCTCAATGTCTTTATCTACGTGTAGAAAAACCACACCATTTGTACATAAAAAACACAAGGTGCTTGATACAGTCTGCTGTAAAAAGTACAACTGAACACTGACCCACTTCAGTAAGGTGCTAAAAGATGCGGAATTGGGTCAGGCATCGGCAGCTGTTAAAAAATTGCAAATATCCCTGCTTTCCATGGAGTAAGAGCCGTTGCTGGGCACATGATTATGACATCAATGATCATTGAATTGTCGCTACATCCAAAAGTATTGGTCGGAGAGCAACGCGGTTTGCACCATTCGATTTCTCGTCACAAAATACGTAGGATTAGCCTCTTACCAGCAGCACTGGAACAGTTTTTCCACTTTTGCAATTTTACCTGGTCTTTTTGTTAATTGAAATCGGCTACACTGTACTCTGTACAATAGCGACTGGTCATTACTATATTCAACTTTTGACTATAAGTTATGTGCCCTTCGGTAGCACAGAAGACCTGAAATCTTTGGGCTAAGCCCATTTAACTCACCCAGCAATTGCCTTACTTCAAAGTGCAAGACAATTTGAATGTCTTTATCTACGTGTAGAAAAACCACACCATTTGTACGTGAAAAACACAAGGTACTTGATACAGTCTGCTGTAAAAAGTACAACTAAACACTGACCCACATTTATAAGGTGCCAAAAGATGCGGAATTGGGCCAGGCATCGGCAGCTGTTAAATAATTGCAAATATCCCTGGTTTCCATGGAGTAAGAGCCGTTGCTGGGCACGTGATTATGACATCAATGATCATTGAAATGTCGCTACAGCCAAAAGTATTGGTCGGAGAGCAACGTGGTTTGCACCATTCGATTTCTCGTCACAAAATACGTCGGATTAGCCTGTTACCAGCAGCACTGGAACAGTTTTTCCACTTTTGCATTTTTACCTGGTCTTTTTGTTAATTGAAATCGGCTACACTGTACTCTGTACAATCGCGACTGGTCATTACTATATTCAACTTTTGACTTTAAGTTATGTGCCCTTCGGTAGCCCAGAAGACCTGAAATCTTTGGGCTAAGCCCATTTAACTCACCCAGCAATTGCCTTACTTCTAAGTGCAAGACAATCTCAATGTCTTTATCTACGTGTAGAAAAACCACACCATTTGTACATAAAAAACACAAGGTACTTGATACAGTCTGCTGTAAAAAGTACAACTGAACTCTGACCCACTTCAGTAAGGTGCCAAAAGATGCGGAATTGAGCCAGGCATCGGCAGCTGTTGAAAAATTGCAAATTTCCCTGGTTTCCATGGAGTAAGAGCCGTTGCTGTGCACGTGATTATGACATAAATGATCATTGAATTGTCGCTACAGCCAAAAGTATTGGTCGGAGAGCAACGCGGTTTGCACCATTCGATTTCTCGTCACAAAATACGTCGGATTAGCCTCTTACCAGCAGCACTGGAACAGTTTTTCCACTTTTGCCTTTTTGTCTGTTTTTTTTGTTAATTGAAATCGGCTACACTGTACTCTGTACAATCGCGACTTGTCATTACTATATTCAACTTTTGACTATAAGTTATGTGCCCTTCGGTAGCCCAGAAGACGTCAAATCTTTCGGCTAAGCCCATTTAACTCACCCAGCAATTGCCTTACTTCTAAGTGCAAGACAATCTCAATGTCTTTATCTACGTGTAGAAAAACCACACCATTTGTATATGAAAAACACAAGGTACTTGGTACAGTCTGCTGTAAAAAGTACAACTAAACACTGACCCACATTTATAAGGTGCCAAAAAATGCGGAATTGGGCCAGGCATCGGCAGCTGTTAAAAAATTGCAAATTTCCCTGGTTTCCATGAAGTAAGAGCCGTTGCTGGGCACGTGATTATGACATAAATGATCATTGAATTGTCGCTACAGCCAAAAGTATTGGTCGGAGAGCAACGCGGTTTGCACCATTCGATTTCTCGTCACAAAATACGTCGGATTAGCCTCTTACCAAGCAGCACTGGAACAGTTTTTCCACTTCTGTATTTTTGCCTGGTCTTTTTGTTAATTGAAATCGGCTACACTGTACTCTGTACAATCGCAACTGGTCATTACTATATTCAACTTTTGACTATAAGTTATGTGCCCTTCGGTAGACCAGAAGACATCAAATGTTTGGGCTAAGCCCATTTAACTCACCCAGCAATTGCCTTACTTCTAAGTGCAAGACAATCTCAATGTCTTTATCTACGTGTAGAAAAACCACACCATTTGTGCATAAAAAACACAAGGTACTTGATACAGTCTGCTGTAAAAAGTACAACTAAACACTTACCCACATTTATAAGGTGCCAAAAGATGCGGAATTGTGCCAGGCATCGGCAGCTGATAAAAAATTGCAAATATCCCTGGTTTCCATGGAGTAAGAGCCGTGGCTGGGCACGTGATTATGACATCAATGATCATTCAATTGTCGCTACAGCCAAAAGTATTGGTCGGAGAGAAACGCGGATTGCACCATTCGATTTCTCGTCACAAAAAACGTCGGATTAGCCTCTTACTAGTAGCACTGGGACAGTTTTTCCACTTTTCCAGTTTTGCCTCGTCTTTTTGTTAATTGAAACCGGCTACACTGTACTCTGTACAATCGCGACTGGTCATTACTATATTCAACTTTTGACTATAAGTTATGTGCCCTTCGGTAGCCCAGAAGACCTGTAATCTTTGGGCCAAGCCCATTTAACTCACCCAGCAATTGTCTTACTTCTAAGTTTAAGACAATCTCAATGTCTTTATCTACGTGTAGAAAAACCACACCATTTGTACATAAAAAACACAAGGTGCTTGATACAGTCTGCTGTAAAAAGTACAACTGAACACTGACCCACTTCAGTAAGGTGCTAAAAGATGCGGAATTGGGTCAGGCATCGGCAGCTGTTAAAAAATTGCAAATATCCCTGCTTTCCATGGAGTAAGAGCCGTTGCTGGGCACATGATTATGACATCAATGATCATTGAATTGTCGCTACATCCAAAAGTATTGGTCGGAGAGCAACGCGGTTTGCACCATTCGATTTCTCGTCACAAAATACGTAGGATTAGCCTCTTACCAGCAGCACTGGAACAGTTTTTCCACTTTTGCAATTTTACCTGGTCTTTTTGTTAATTGAAATCGGCTACACTGTACTCTGTACAATAGCGACTGGTCATTACTATATTCAACTTTTGACTATAAGTTATGTGCCCTTCGGTAGCACAGAAGACCTGAAATCTTTGGGCTAAGCCCATTTAACTCACCCAGCAATTGCCTTACTTCAAAGTGCAAGACAATTTGAATGTCTTTATCTACGTGTAGAAAAACCACACCATTTGTACGTGAAAAACACAAGGTACTTGATACAGTCTGCTGTAAAAAGTACAACTAAACACTGACCCACATTTATAAGGTGCCAAAAGATGCGGAATTGGGCCAGGCATCGGCAGCTGTTAAATAATTGCAAATATCCCTGGTTTCCATGGAGTAAGAGCCGTTGCTGGGCACGTGATTATGACATCAATGATCATTGAAATATCGCTACAGCCAAAAGTATTGGTCGGAGAGCAACGTGGTTTGCACCATTCGATTTCTCGTCACAAAATACGTCGGATTAGCCTCTTACCAGCAGCACTGGAACAGTTTTTCCACTTTTGCATTTTTACCTGGTCTTTTTGTTAATTGAAATCGGCTACACTGTACTCTGTACAATCGCGACTGGTCATTAGTATATTCAACTTTTGACTTTAAGTTATGTGCCCTTCGGTAGCCCAGAAGACCTGAAATCTTTGGGCTAAGCCCATTTAACTCACCCAGCAATTGCCTTACTTCAAAGTGCAAGACAATCTCAATGTCTTTATCTACGTGTAGAAAAACCACACCATTTGTACATAAAAAACACAAGGTACTTGATACAGTCTGCTGTAAAAAGTACAACTGAACTCTGACCCACTTCAGTAAGGTGCCAAAAGATGCGGAATTGAGCCAGGCATCGGCAGCTGTTGAAAAATTGCAAATATCCCTGGTTTCCATGGAGTAAGAGCCGTTGCTGGGCACGTGATTATGACATAAATGATCATTCAGTTGTCACTACAGCCAAAAGTATTGGTCGGAGAGCAACGCGGTTTGCACCATTCGATTTCTCGTCACAAAATACGTCGGATTAGCCTGTTACCAGCAGCACTGGAACAGTTTTTCCACTTTTGCATTTTTACCTGGTCTTTTTGTTAATTCAAATCGGCTACACTGTACTCTGTACAATCGCGACTGGTCATTACTATATTCAACTTTTGACTATAAGTTATGTGCCCTTCGGTAGCCCAGAAGACCTGAAATCTTTGGGCTAAGCCCATTTAATTCACCCAGCAATTGCCTTACTTCTATGTGCAAGACAATCTCAATGTCTTTATCTACGTGTAGAAAAACCACACCATTTGTACATAAAAAACACAAGGTACTTGATACAGTCTGCTGTAAAAAGTACAACTGAACACTGACCCACTTCAGTAAGGTGCCAAAAGAAGCGGAATTGAGCCAGGCATCGGCAGCTGTTGAAAAATTGCAAATTTCCCTGGTTTCCATGGAGTAAGAGCCGTTGCTGTGCACGTGATTATGACATAAATGATCATTGAATTGTCGCTACAGCCAAAAGTATTGGTCGGAGAGCAACGCGGTTTGCACCATTCGATTTCTCGTCACAAAATACGTCGGATTAGCCTCTTACCAGCAGCACTGGAACAGTTTTTCCACTTTTGCCTTTTTGTCTGTTTTTTTTGTTAATTGAAATCGGCTACACTGTACTCTGTACAATCGCGACTTGTCATTACTATATTCAACTTTTGACTATAAGTTATGTGCCCTTCGGTAGCCCAGAAGACGTCAAATCTTTCGGCTAAGCCCATTTAACTCACCCAGCAATTGCCTTACTTCTAAGTGCAAGACAATCTCAATGTCTTTATCTACGTGTAGAAAAACCACACCATTTGTATATGAAAAACACAAGGTACTTGGTACAGTCTGCTGTAAAAAGTACAACTAAACACTGACCCACATTTATAAGGTGCCAAAAAATGCGGAATTGGGCCAGGCATCGGCAGCTGTTAAAAAATTGCAAATTTCCCTGGTTTCCATGAAGTAAGAGCCGTTGCTGGGCACGTGATTATGACATAAATGATCATTGAATTGTCGCTACAGCCAAAAGTATTGGTCCGAGAGCAACGCGGTTTGCACCATTCGATTTCTCGTCACAAAATACGTCGGATTAGCCTCTTACCAGCAGCACTGGAACAGTTTTTCCACTTTTGCATTTTTGCCTCGTCTTTTTGTTAATTGAGATCGGCTACACTGTACTATGTACCATCGCGACTGGTCATTACTATATTCAACTTTTGACTATAAGTTATGTGCCCCTCGGTAGCCGAGAAGACCTCAAATGTTTGGGCTAAGCCCATTTAACTCACCCAGCAATTGTCTTACTTCTAAGTCCAAGACAATCTCAATGTCTTTATCTACGTGTAGAAAAACCACACCATTTGTACATAAAAAACACAAGGTACTTGATACAGTCTGCTGTAAAAAGTACAACTGACCACAGACCCACATTAATAAGGTGCCAAAAGAGGCGGAATTTAGCCAGGCATCGGCAGCTGTTGAAAAATTGCAAATTTCCCTGGTTTCCATGGAGTAAGAGCCGTTGCTGGGCACGTGATTATGACATCAATGATCATTCAATTGTCGCTACAGCCAAAAGTATTGGTCGGAGAGCAACGCGGTTTGCACCATTCGATTTGTCGTCACAAAATACGTCGGATTAGCCTCTTACCAGCAGCACTGGAACAGTTTTTCCACTTTTGCATTTTTGTCTGGTCTTTTTGTTAATTGAAATCGGCTACACTGTACTATGTACCATCGCGACTGGTCATTACTATATTCTACTTTTGACTATAAGTTATGTGCCCTTCGGTAGCCCAGAAGACCTCAAATGTTTGGGCTAAGCCCATTTAACTCACCCAGCAATTGTCTTACTTCTAAGTCCAAGACAATCTCAATGTCTTTATCTACGTGTAGAAAAACCAGACCATTTGTACATAAAAAACACAAGGTACTTGATACAGTCTGCTGTAAAAAGTACAACTGACCACAGGCCCACATTAATAAGGTGCCAAAAGAAGCGGAATTGAGCCAGGCATCGGCAACTGTTGAAAAATTGCAAATTTCCCTGGTTTCCATGGAGTAAGATCCGTTGCTGGGCACGTGATTATGACATCAATGATCATTGAATTGTCTCTACAGCCAAAAGTATTGGTCGGAGAGCAACGCGGTTTGCACCATTCGATTTCTCGTCACAAAATACGTCGGATTAGCCTCTTACCAGCAGCACTGGAACAGTTTTTCCACTTTTGCATTTTTGCCTGGTCTTTTTGTTAATTGAAATCGGCTACACTGTACTATGTACCATCGCCACTGGTCATTACTATATTTAACTTTTGACTATAAGTTATGTGCCCTTCGGTAGCCCAGAAGACGTCAAATGTTTGGCCTAAGCCCATTTAACTCACCCAGCAATTGTCTTACTTCTAAGTGCAAGACAATCTCAATGTCTTTATCTACGTGTAGAAAAACCACACCATTTGCACATAAAAAACACAAGATACTTGATACAGTCTGCTGTAAAAAGTACAACTGACCACAGACCCACATTAATAAGGTGCCAAAAGAATCGGAATTGAGCCAGGCATCGGCAACTGTTGAAAAATTGCAAATTTCCCTGGTTTCCATGAAGTAAGAGCCGTTGCTGGGCACGTGATTATGACATAAATGATCATTGAATTGTCGCTACAGCCAAAAGTATTGGTCGGAGAGCAACGCGGTTTGCACCATTGGATTTCTCGTCACAAAATACGTCGGATTAGCCTCTTACCAAGCAGCACTGGAACAGTTTTTCCACTTTTGTATTTTTGCCTGGTCTTTTTGTTAATTGAAATCGGCTACACTGTACTCTGTACAATCGCAACTGGTCATTACTATATTCAACTTTTGACTATAAGTTATGTGCCCTTCGGTAGACCAGAAGACATCAAATGTTTGGGCTAAGCCCATTTAACTCAGCCAGCAATTGCCTTACTTCTAAGTGCAAGACAATCTCAATGTCTTTATCTACGTGTAGAAAAACCACACCATTTGTACATAAAAAACACAAGGTACTTGATACAGTCTGCTGTAAAAAGTACAACTAAACACTTACCCACATTTATAAGGTGCCAAAAGATGCGGAATTGTGCCAGGCATCGGCAGCTGATAAAAAATTGCAAATATCCCTGGTTTCCATGGAGTAAGAGCCGTGGCTGGGCACGTGATTATGACATCAATGAATATTCAATTGTCGCTACAGCCAAAAGTATTGGTCGGAGAGCAACGCGGATTGCACCATTCGATTTCTCGACACAAAATACGTCGGATTAGCCTCTTACTAGTAGCACTGGGACAGTTTTTCCACTTTTGCAGTTTTGCCTGGTCTTTTTGTTAATTGAAACCGGCTACACTGTACTCTGTACAATCGCGACTGGTCATTACTATATTCAACTTTTGACTATAAGTTATGTGCCCTTCGGTAGCCCAGAAGACCTGTAATCTTTGGGCCAAGCCCATTTAACTCACCCAGCAATTGTCTTACTTCTAAGTTTAAGACAATCTCAATGTCTTTATCTACGTGTAGAAAAACCACACCATTTCTACATAAAAAACACAAGGTGCTTGATACAGTCTGCTGTAAAAAGTACAACTGAACACTGACCCACTTCAGTAAGGTGCTAAAAGATGCGGAATTGGGTCAGGCATCGGCAGCTGTTAAAAAATTGCAAATATCCCTGGTTTCCATGGAGTAAGAGCCGTTGCTGGGCACATGATTATGACATCAATGATCATTGAATTGTCGCTACATCCAAAAGTATTGGTCGGAGAGCAACGCGGTTTGCACCATTCGATTTCTCGTCACAAAATACGTAGGATTAGCCTCTTACCAGCAGCACTGGAACAGTTTTTCCACTTTTGCAATTTTACCTGGTCTTTTTGTTAATTGAAATCGGCTACACTGTACTCTGTACAATCGCGACTGGTCATTACTATATTCAACTTTTGACTATAAGTTATGTGCCCTTCGGTAGCACAGAAGACCTGAAATCTTTGGGCTAAGCCCATTTAACTCACCCAGCAATTGCCTTACTTCAAAGTGCAAGACAATTTGAATGTCTTTATCTACGTGTAGAAAAACCACACCATTTGTACGTGAAAAACACAAGGTACTTGATACAGTCTGCTGTAAAAAGTACAACTAAACACTGACCCACATTTATAAGGTGCCAAAAGATGCGGAATTGGGCCAGGCATCGGCAGCTGTTAAATAATTGCAAATATCCCTGGTTTCCATGGAGTAAGAGCCGTTGCTGGGCACGTGATTATGACATCAATGATCATTGAAATGTCGCTACAGCCAAAAGTATTGGTCGGAGAGCAACGTGGTTTGCACCATTCGATTTCTCGTCACAAAATACGTCGGATTAGCCTGTTACCAGCAGCACTGGAACAGTTTTTCCACTTTTGCATTTTTACCTGGTCTTTTTGTTAATTGAAATCGGCTACACTGTACTCTGTACAATCGCGACTGGTCATTACTATATTCAACTTTTGACTTTAAGTTATGTGCCCTTCGGTAGCCCAGAAGACCTGAAATCTTTGGGCTAAGCCCATTTAACTCACCCAGCAATTGCCTTACTTCTAAGTGCAAGACAATCTCAAAGTCTTTATCTACGTGTAGAAAAACCACACCATTTGTACATAAAAAACACAAGGTACTTGATACAGTCTGCTGTAAAAAGTACAACTGAACTCTGACCCACTTCAGTAAGGTGCCAAAAGATGCGGAATTGAGCCAGGCATCGGCAGCTGTTGAAAAATTGCAAATATCCCTGGTTTCCATGGAGTAAGAGCCGTTGCTGGGCACGTGATTATGACATAAATGATCATTCAGTTGTCACTACAGCCAAAAGTATTGGTCGGAGAGCAACGCGGTTTGCACCATTCGATTTCTCGTCACAAAATACGTCGGATTAGCCTGTTACCAGCAGCACTGGAACAGTTTTTCCACTTTTGCATTTTTACCTGGTCTTTTTGTTAATTCAAATCGGCTACACTGTACTCTGTACAATCGCGACTGGTCATTACTATATTCAACTTTTGACTATAAGTTATGTGCCCTTCGGTTAGCCCAGAAGACCTGAAATCTTTGGGCTAAGCCCATTTAATTCACCCAGCAATTGCCTTACTTCTATGTGCAAGACAATCTCAATGTCTTTATCTACGTGTAGAAAAACCACACCATTTGTACATAAAAAAACACAAGGTACTTGATACAGTCTGCTGTAAAAAGTACAACTGAACACTGACCCACTTCAGTAAGGTGCCAAAAGAAGCGGAATTGAGCCAGGCATCGGCAGCTGTTGAAAAAATTGCAAATTTTCCCTGGTTTCCATGGAGTAAGAGCCGTTGCTGTGCACGTGATTATGACATAAATGATCATTGAATTGTCGCTACAGCCAAAAGTATTGGTCGGAGAGCAACGCGGTTTGCACCATTCGATTTCTCGTCACAAAATACGTCGGATTAGCCTCTTACCAGCAGCACTGGAACAGTTTTTCCACTTTTGCCTTTTTGTCTGTTTTTTTTGTTAATTGAAATCGGCTACACTGTACTCTGTACAATCGCGACTTGTCATTACTATATTCAACTTTTGACTATAAGTTATGTGCCCTTCGGTAGCCCAGAAGACGTCAAATCTTTCGGCTAAGCCCATTTAACTCACCCAGCAATTGCCTTACTTCTAAGTGCAAGACAATCTCAATGTCTTTATCTACGTGTAGAAAAACCACACCATTTGTATATGAAAAACACAAGGTACTTGGTACAGTCTGCTGTAAAAAGTACAACTAAACACTGACCCACATTTATAAGGTGCCAAAAAATGCGGAATTGGGCCAGGCATCGGCAGCTGTTAAAAAATTGCAAATTTCCCTGGTTTCCATGAAGTAAGAGCCGTTGCTGGGCACGTGATTATGACATAAATGATCATTGAATTGTCGCTACAGCCAAAAGTATTGGTCGGAGAGCAACGCGGTTTGCACCATTCGATTTCTCGTCACAAAATACGTCGGATTAGCCTCTTACCAAGCAGCACTGGAACAGTTTTTCCACTTCTGTATTTTTGCCTGGTCTTTTTGTTAATTGAAATCGGCTACACTGTACTCTGTACAATCGCAACTGGTCATTACTATATTCAACTTTTGACTATAAGTTATGTGCCCTTCGGTAGACCAGAAGACATCAAATGTTTGGGCTAAGCCCATTTAACTCACCCAGCAATTGCCTTACTTCTAAGTGCAAGACAATCTCAATGTCTTTATCTACGTGTAGAAAAACCACACCATTTGTGCATAAAAAACACAAGGTACTTGATACAGTCTGCTGTAAAAAGTACAACTAAACACTTACCCACATTTATAAGGTGCCAAAAGATGCGGAATTGTGCCAGGCATCGGCAGCTGATAAAAAATTGCAAATATCCCTGGTTTCCATGGAGTAAGAGCCGTGGCTGGGCACGTGATTATGACATCAATGATCATTCAATTGTCGCTACAGCCAAAAGTATTGGTCGGAGAGAAACGCGGATTGCACCATTCGATTTCTCGTCACAAAAAACGTCGGATTAGCCTCTTACTAGTAGCACTGGGACAGTTTTTCCACTTTTCCAGTTTTGCCTCGTCTTTTTGTTAATTGAAACCGGCTACACTGTACTCTGTACAATCGCGACTGGTCATTACTATATTCAACTTTTGACTATAAGTTATGTGCCCTTCGGTAGCCCAGAAGACCTGTAATCTTTGGGCCAAGCCCATTTAACTCACCCAGCAATTGTCTTACTTCTAAGTTTAAGACAATCTCAATGTCTTTATCTACGTGTAGAAAAACCACACCATTTGTACATGAAAAAACACAAGGTGCTTGATACAGTCTGCTGTAAAAAGTACAACTGAACACTGACCCACTTCAGTAAGGTGCTAAAAGATGCGGAATTGGGTCAGGCATCGGCAGCTGTTAAAAAATTGCAAATATCCCTGCTTTCCATGGAGTAAGAGCCGTTGCTGGGCACATGATTATGACATCAATGATCATTGAATTGTCGCTACATCCAAAAGTATTGGTCGGAGAGCAACGCGGTTTGCACCATTCGATTTCTCGTCACAAAATACGTAGGATTAGCCTCTTACCAGCAGCACTGGAACAGTTTTTCCACTTTTGCAATTTTACCTGGTCTTTTTGTTAATTGAAATCGGCTACACTGTACTCTGTACAATAGCGACTGGTCATTACTATATTCAACTTTTGACTATAAGTTATGTGCCCTTCGGTAGCACAGAAGACCTGAAATCTTTGGGCTAAGCCCATTTAACTCACCCAGCAATTGCCTTACTTCAAAGTGCAAGACAATTTGAATGTCTTTATCTACGTGTAGAAAAACCACACCATTTGTACGTGAAAAACACAAGGTACTTGATACAGTCTGCTGTAAAAAGTACAACTAAACACTGACCCACATTTATAAGGTGCCAAAAGATGCGGAATTGGGCCAGGCATCGGCAGCTGTTAAATAATTGCAAATATCCCTGGTTTCCATGGAGTAAGAGCCGTTGCTGGGCACGTGATTATGACATCAATGATCATTGAAATGTCGCTACAGCCAAAAGTATTGGTCGGAGAGCAACGTGGTTTGCACCATTCGATTTCTCGTCACAAAATACGTCGGATTAGCCTGTTACCAGCAGCACTGGAACAGTTTTTCCACTTTTGCATTTTTACCTGGTCTTTTTGTTATGTTAATTGAAATCGGCTACACTGTACTCTGTACAATCGCGACTGGTCATTACTATATTCAACTTTTGACTTTAAGTTATGTGCCCTTCGGTAGCCCAGAAGACCTGAAATCTTTGGGCTAAGCCCATTTAACTCACCCAGCAATTGCCTTACTTCAAAGTGCAAGACAATCTCAATGTCTTTATCTACGTGTAGAAAAACCACACCATTTGTACATAAAAAACACAAGGTACTTGATACAGTCTGCTGTAAAAAGTACAACTGAACTCTGACCCACTTCAGTAAGGTGCCAAAAGATGCGGAATTGAGCCAGGCATCGGCAGCTGTTGAAAAATTGCAAATATCCTGGTTTCCATGGAGTAAGAGCCGTTGCTGGGCACATGATTATGACATAAATGATCATTCAGTTGTCACTACAGCCAAAAGTATTGGTCGGAGAGCAACGCGGTTTGCACCATTCGATTTCTCGTCACAAAATACGTCGGATTAGCCTGTTACCAGCAGCACTGGAACAGTTTTTCCACTTTTGCATTTTTACCTGGTCTTTTTGTTAATTCAAATCGGCTACACTGTACTCTGTACAATCGCGACTGGTCATTACTATATTCAACTTTTGACTATAAGTTATGTGCCCTTCGGTAGCCCAGAAGACCTGAAATCTTTGGGCTAAGCCCATTTAATTCACCCAGCAATTGCCTTACTTCTATGTGCAAGACAATCTCAATGTCTTTATCTACGTGTAGAAAAACCACACCATTTGTACATAAAAAACACAAGGTACTTGATACAGTCTGCTGTAAAAAGTACAACTGAACACTGACCCACTTCAGTAAGGTGCCAAAGAAGCGGAATTGAGCCAGCATCGGCAGCTGTTGAAAAATTGCAAATTTCCCTGGTTTCCATGGAGTAAGAGCCGTTGCTGTGCACGTGATTATGACATAAATGATCATTGAATTGTCGCTACAGCCAAAAGTATTGGTCGGAGAGCAACGCGGTTTGCACCATTCGATTTCTCGTCACAAAATACGTCGGATTAGCCTCTTACCAGCAGCACTGGAACAGTTTTTCCACTTTTGCCTTTTTGTCTGTTTTTTTTGTTAATTGAAATCGGCTACACTGTACTCTGTACAATCGCGACTTGTCATTACTATATTCAACTTTTGACTATAAGTTATGTGCCCTTCGGTAGCCCAGAAGACGTCAAATCTTTCGGCTAAGCCATTTAACTCACCCAGCAATTGCCTTACTTCTAAGTGCAAGACAATCTCAATGTCTTTATCTACGTGTAGAAAAACCACACCATTTGTATATGAAAAACACAAGGTACTTGGTACAGTCTGCTGTAAAAAGTACAACTAAACACTGACCCACATTTATAAGGTGCCAAAAAATGCGGAATTGGGCCAGGCATCGGCAGCTGTTAAAAAATTGCAAATTTCCCTGGTTTCCATGAAGTAAGAGCCGTTGCTGGGCACGTGATTATGACATAAATGATCATTGAATTGTCGCTACAGCCAAAAGTATTGGTCGGAGAGCAACGCGGTTTGCACCATTCGATTCTCGTCACAAATACGTCGGATTAGCCTCTTACCAAGCAGCACTGGAACAGTTTTTCCACTTCTGTATTTTTGCCTGGTCTTTTTGTTAATTGAAATCGGCTACACTGTACTCTGTACAATCGCAACTGGTCATTACTATATTCAACTTTTGACTATAAGTTATGTGCCCTTCGGTAGACCAGAAGACATCAAATGTTTGGGCTAAGCCCATTTACTCACCCAGCAATTGCCTTACTTCTAAGTGCAAGACAATCTCAATGTCTTTATCTACGTGTAGAAAAACCACACCATTTGTACATAAAAAACACAAGGTACTTGATACAGTCTGCTGTAAAAAGTACAACTAAACACTTACCCACATTTATAAGGTGCCAAAAGATGCGGAATTGTGCCAGGCATCGGCAGCTGATAAAAAATTGCAAATATCCCTGGTTTCCATGGAGTAAGAGCCGTGGCTGGGCACGTGATTATGACATCAATGATCATTCAATTGTCGCTACAGCCAAAAGTATTGGTCGGAGAGCAACGCGGATTGCACCATTCGATTTCTCGTCACAAAAAACGTCGGATTAGCCTCTTACTAGTAGCACTGGGACAGTTTTTCCACTTTTGCAGTTTTGCCTGGTCTTTTTGTTAATTGAAACCGGCTACACTGTACTCTGTACAATCGCGATTGGTCATTACTATATTCAACTTTTGACTATAAGTTATGTGCCATTCGGTAGCCCAGAAGACCTGTAATCTTTGGGCCAAGCCCATTTAACTCACCCAGCAATTGTCTTACTTCTAAGTTTAAGACAATCTCAATGTCTTTATCTACGTGTAGAAAAACCACACCATTTGTACATAAAAAACACAAGGTGCTTGATACAGTCTGCTGTAAAAAGTACAACTGAACACTGACCCACTTCAGTAAGGTGCTAAAAGATGCGGAATTGGGTCAGGCATCGGCAGCTGTTAAAAAATTGCAAATATCGCTGCTTTCCATGGAGTAAGAGCCGTTGCTGGGCACATGATTATGACATCAATGATCATTGAATTGTCGCTACATCCAAAAGTATTGGTCGGAGAGCAACGCGGTTTGCACCATTCGATTTCTCGTCACAAAATACGTAGGATTAGCCTCTTACCAGCAGCACTGGAACAGTTTTTCCACTTTTGCAATTTTACCTGGTCTTTTTGTTAATTGAAATCGGCTACACTGTACTCTGTACAATAGCGACTGGTCATTACTATATTCAACTTTTGACTATAAGTTATGTGCCCTTCGGTAGCACAGAAGACCTGAAATCTTTGGGCTAAGCCCATTTAACTCACCCAGCAATTGCCTTACTTCAAAGTGCAAGACAATTTGAATGTCTTTATCTACGTGTAGAAAAACCACACCATTTGTACGTGAAAAACACAAGGTACAGTCTGCTGTAAAAAGTACAACTAAACACTGACCCACATTTATAAGGTGCCAAAAAATGCGGAATTGGGCCAGGCATCGGCAGCTGTTGAAAAATTGCAAATATCCCTGGTTTCCATGGAGTAAGAGCCGTTGCTGGGCACGTGATTATGACATCAATGATCATTCAATTGTCGCTACAGCCAAACGTATTGGTCGGAGAGCAACGCGGTTTGCGCCATTGGATTTCTCGTCACAAAATACGTCGGATTAGCCTCTCACCAGCAGCACTGGAACAGTTTTTCCACTTTTGCATTTTTGCCTCGTCTTTTTGTTAATTCAGATCGGCTACATTGTACTATGTACCATCGTGACTGGTCATTACTATATTCAACTTTTGACTATAAGTTATGTGCCCTTCGGTAGCCCAGAAGACCTCAAATGTTTGGGCTAAGCCCATTTAACTCACCCAGCAATTGTCTTACTTCTAAGTCCAAGACAATCTCAATGTCTTTATCTACGTGTAGAAAAACCACACCATTTGTACATAAAAAACACAAGGTACTTGATACAGTCTGCTGTAAAAAGTACAACTGACCACAGACCCACATTAATAAGGTGCCAAAAGAGGCGGAATTGAGCCAGGCATCGGCAGCTGTTGAAAAATTGCAAATTTCCCTGGTTTCCATGGAGTAAGAGCCGTTGCTGGGCACGTGATTATGACATCAATGATCATTCAATTGTCGCTACAGCCAAAAGTATTGGTCGGAGAGCAACGCGGTTTGCACCATTCGATTTCCCGTCACAAAATACGTCGGATTAGCCTCTTACCAGCAGCACTGGAACAGTTTTTCCACTTTTGCATTTTTGCCTGGTCTTTTTGTTAATTGAAATCGGCTACACTGTACTATGTACAATCGCCACTGGTCATTACTATATTTATCTTTTGACTATAAGTTATGTGCCCTTCGGTAGCCCAGAAGACCTCAAATGTTTGGCCTAAGCCCATTTAACTCACCCAGCAATTGTCTTACTTCTAAGTGCAAGACAATCTCAATGTCTTTATCTACGTGTAGAAAAACCACACCATTTGCACATAAAAAACACAAGGTACTTGATACAGTCTGCTGTAAAAAGTACAACTGACCACAGACCCACATTAATAAGGTGCCAAAAGAATCGGAATTGAGCCAGGCATCGGCAACTGTTGAAAAATTGCAAATTTCCCTGGTTTCCATGAAGTAAGAGCCGTTGCTGGGCACGTGATTATGACATAAATGATCATTGAATTGTCGCTACAGCCAAAAGTATTGGTCGGAGAGCAACGCGGTTTCCACCATTCGATTTCTCGTCACAAAATACGTCGGATTAGCCTCTTACCAAGCAGCACTGGAACAGTTTTTCCACTTTTGTATTTTTGCCTGGTCTTTTTGTTAATTGAAATCGGCTACACTGTACTCTGTACAATCGCAACTGGTCATTACTATATTCAACTTTTGACTATAAGTTATGTGCCCTTCGGTAGACCAGAAGACATCAAATGTTTGGGCTAAGCCCATTTAACTCACCCAGCAATTGTCTTACTTCTAAGTGCAAGACAATTTCAATGTCTTTATCTACGTGTAGAAAAACCACACCATTTGTACATAAAAAACACAAGGTACTTGATACAGTCTGCTGTAAAAAGTACAACTAAACACTTACCCACATTTATAAGGTGCCAAAAGATGCGGAATTGTGCCAGGCATCGGCAGCTGACATAAAATTGCAAATATCCCTGGTTTCCATGGAGTAAGAGCCGTGGCTGGGCACGTGATTATGACATCAATGATCATTCAATTGTCGCTACAGCCAAAAGTATTGGTCGGAGAGCAACGCGGATTGCACCATTCGATTTCTCGTCACAAAAAACGTCGGATTAGCCTCTTACTAGTAGCACTGGGACAGTTTTTCCACTTTTGCAGTTTTGCCTGGTCTTTTTGTTAATTGAAACCGGCTACACTGTACTCTGTACAATCGCGACTGGTCATTACTATATTCAACTTTTGACTATAAGTTATGTGCCCTTCGGTAGCCCAGAAGACCTGTAATCTTTGGGCCAAGCCCATTTAACTCACCCAGCAATTGTCTTACTTCTAAGTTTAAGACAATCTCAATGTCTTTATCTACGTGTAGAAAAACCAGACCATTTGTACATAAAAAACACAAGGTACTTGATACAGTCTGCTGTAAAAAGTACAACTGAACACTGACCCACTTCAGTAAGGTGCTAAAAGATGCGGAATTGGGTCAGGCATCGGCAGCTGTTAAAAAATTGCAAATATCCCTGGTTTCCATGGAGTAAGAGCCGTTGCTGGGCACATGATTATGACATCAATGATCATTGAATTGTCGCTACATCCAAAAGTATTGGTCGGAGAGCATCGCGGTTTGCACCATTCGATTTCTCGTCACAAAATACGTCGGATTAGCCTCTTACCAGCAGCACTGGAACAGTTTTTCCACTTTTGCAATTTTACCTGGTCTTTTTGTTAATTGAAATCGGCTACACTGTACTCTGTACAATCGCGACTGGTCATTACTATATTCAACTTTTGACTATAAGTTATGTGCCCTTCGGTAGCCCAGAAGACCTGTAATCTTTGGGCCAAGCCCATTTAACTCACCCAGCAATTGTCTTACTTCTAAGTTTAAGACAATCTCAATGTCTTTATCTACGTGTAGAAAAACCACACCATTTGTACATAAAAAACACAAGCTGCTTGATAAAGGTCAAGGTCTGCTGTAAAAAGTACAACTGAACACTGACCCACTTCAGTAAGGTGCTAAAAGATGCGGAATTGGGTCAGGCATCGGCAGCTGTTAAAAAATTGCAAATATCCCTGGTTTCCATGGAGTAAGAGCCGTTGCTGGGCACATGATTATGACATCAATGATCATTGAATTGTCGCTACATCCAAAAGTATTGGTCGGAGAGCATCGCGGTTTGCACCATTCGATTTCTCGTCACAAAATACGTCGGATTAGCCTCTTACCAGCAGCACTGGAACAGTTTTTCCACTTTTGCTATTTTACCTGGTCTTTTTGTTAATTGAAATCGGCTACACTGTACTCTGTACAATAGCGACTGGTCATTACTATATTCAACTTTTGACTATAAGTTATGTGCCCTTCGGTAGCACAGAAGACCTGAAATCTTTGGGCTAAGCCCATTTAACTCACCCAGCAATTGCCTTACTTCAAAGTGCAAGACAATGTGAATGTCTTTATCTACGTGTAGAAAAACCACACCATTTGTACGTGAAAAACACAAGGTACTTGATACAGTCTGCTGTAAAAAGTACAACTGAACACTGACCCACTTCAGTAAGGTGCCAAAAGATGCGGAATTGAGCCAGGCATCGGCAGCTGTTGAAAAATTCCAAATTTCCCTGGTTTCCATGGAGTAAGAGCCGTCGCTGTGCACGTGATTATGACATAAATGATCATTCAATTGTCGCTACAGGCAAAAGTATTGGTCGGAGAGCAACGCGGTTTGCACCATTCGATTTCTCATCACAAAATACGTCGGATTAGCCTCTTACCAGCAGCACTGGAACAGTTTTTCCACTTTTGCATTTTTGCCTGGTCTTTTTGTTAATTGAAATCGGCTACACTGTACTCTGTACAATCGCGACTGGCCATTACTATTTTCAACTTTTGACTATAAGTTATGTGTCCTTCGGTAGCCCAGAAGACCTGAAATCTTTCGGCTAAGCCCATTTAACTCACCCAGCAATTGTCTTACTTCTAAGTGCAAGACAATCTCAATGTCTTTATCTACGTGTAGAAAAACCGCACCATTTGTACATAAAAAACACAAGGTACTTGATACAGTCTGCTGTAAAAAGTACAACTGAACACTGACCCACTTCAGTAAGGTGCCAAAAGATGCGGAATTGAGCCAGGCATCGGCAGCTGTTGAAAAATTGCAAATTTCCCTGGTTTCCATGGAGCAAGAGCCGTTGCTGTGCACGTGATTATGACATCAATGATCATTCAATTGTCGCTACAGCCAAAAGTATTGTTCGAAGAGGAACGCGGTTTGCACCATTCGATTTCTCGTCACAAAATACGTCGGATTAGCCTGTTACCAGCAGCACTGGAACAGTTTTTCCACTTTTGCCTTTTTGCCTGGTTTTTTTGTTAATTGAAATCGGCTACACTGTACTCTGTACAATCGCGACTGGTCATTACTATATTCAACTTTTGACTATAAGTTATGTGCCCTTCGGTAGCCCAGAGGACGTCAAATCTTTCGGCTAAGCCCATTTAACTCACCCAGCAATTGCCTTACTTCTAAGTGCAAGACAATCTCAATGTCTTTATCTACGTGTAGAAAAACCACACCATTTGTACATAAAAAACACAACGTACTTGATACAGTCTGCTGTAAAAAGTACAACTGAACACTGACCCACTTTAGTAAGGTGCCAAAAGATGCGGAATTGAGCCAGGCATCGGCAGTTGTTGAAAAATTGCAAATTTCCCTGGTTTCCATGGAGTAAGAGCCGTTGCTGGGCACATGATTATGACATCAATGATCATTGAATTGTCGCTACATCCAAAAGTATTGGTCGGAGAGCAACGCGGTTTGCACCATTCGATTTCTCGTCACAAAATACGTAGGATTAGCCTCTTACCAGCAGCACTGGAACAGTTTTTCCACTTTTGCAATTTTACCTGGTCTTTTTGTTAATTGAAATCGGCTACACTGTACTCTGTACAATAGCGACTGGTCATTACTATATTCAACTTTTGACTATAAGTTATGTGCCCTTCGGTAGCACAGAAGACCTGAAATCTTTGGGCTAAGCCCATTTAACTCACCCAGCAATTGCCTTACTTCAAAGTGCAAGACAATTTGAATGTCTTTATCTACGTGTAGAAAAACCACACCATTTGTACGTGAAAAACACAAGGTACAGTCTGCTGTAAAAAGTACAACTAAACACTGACCCACATTTATAAGGTGCCAAAAAATGCGGAATTGGGCCAGGCATCGGCAGCTGTTGAAAAATTGCAAATATCCCTGGTTTCCATGGAGTAAGAGCCGTTGCTGGGCACGTGATTATGACATCAATGATCATTCAATTGTCGCTACAGCCAAACGTATTGGTCGGAGAGCAACGCGGTTTGCACCATTGGATTTCTCGTCACAAAATACGTCGGATTAGCCTCTCACCAGCAGCACTGGAACAGTTTTTCCACTTTTGCATTTTTGCCTCGTCTTTTTGTTAATTCAGATCGGCTACATTGTACTATGTACCATCGTGACTGGTCATTACTATATTCAACTTTTGACTATAAGTTATGTGCCCTTCGGTAGCCCAGAAGACCTCAAATGTTTGGGCTAAGCCCATTTAACTCACCCAGCAATTGTCTTACTTCTAAGTCCAAGACAATCTCAATGTCTTTATCTACGTGTAGAAAAACCACACCATTTGTACATAAAAAACACAAGGTACTTGATACAGTCTGCTGTAAAAAGTACAACTGACCACAGACCCACATTAATAAGGTGCCAAAAGAGGCGGAATTGAGCCAGGCATCGGCAGCTGTTGAAAAATTGCAAATTTCCCTGGTTTCCATGGAGTAAGAGCCGTTGCTGGGCACGTGATTATGACATCAATGATCATTCAATTGTCGCTACAGCCAAAAGTATTGGTCGGAGAGCAACGCGGTTTGCACCATTCGATTTCCCGTCACAAAATACGTCGGATTAGCCTCTTACCAGCAGCACTGGAACAGTTTTTCCACTTTTGCATTTTTGCCTGGTCTTTTTGTTAATTGAAATCGGCTACACTGTACTATGTACAATCGCCACTGGTCATTACTATATTTAACTTTTGACTATAAGTTATGTGCCCTTCGGTAGCCCAGAAGACCTCAAATGTTTGGCCTAAGCCCATTTAACTCACCCAGCAATTGTCTTACTTCTAAGTGCAAGACAATCTCAATGTCTTTATCTACGTGTAGAAAAACCACACCATTTGCACATAAAAAACACAAGGTACTTGATACAGTCTGCTGTAAAAAGTACAACTGACCACAGACCCACATTAATAAGGTGCCAAAAGAATCGGAATTGAGCCAGGCATCGGCAACTGTTGAAAAATTGCAAATTTCCCTGGTTTCCATGAAGTAAGAGCCGTTGCTGGGCACGTGATTATGACATAAATGATCATTGAATTGTCGCTACAGCCAAAAGTATTGGTCGGAGAGCAACGCGGTTTGCACCATTCGATTTCTCGTCACAAAATACGTCGGATTAGCCTCTTACCAAGCAGCACTGGAACAGTTTTTCCACTTTTGTATTTTTGCCTTGTTTTTTTTGTTAATTGAAATCGGCTACACTGTACTCTGTACAATCGCAACTGGTCATTACTATATTCAACTTTTGACTATAAGTTATGTGCCCTTCGGTAGACCAGAAGACATCAAATGTTTGGGCTAAGCCCATTTAACTCACCCAGCAATTGTCTTACTTCTAAGTGCAAGACAATTTCAATGTCTTTATCTACGTGTAGAAAAACCACACCATTTGTACATAAAAAACACAAGGTACTTGATACAGTCTGCTGTAAAAAGTACAACTAAACACTTACCCACATTTATAAGGTGCCAAAAGATGCGGAATTGTGCCAGGCATCGGCAGCTGACATAAAATTGCAAATATCCCTGGTTTCCATGGAGTAAGAGCCGTGGCTGGGCACGTGATTATGACATCAATGATCATTCAATTGTCGCTACAGCCAAAAGTATTGGTCGGAGAGCAACGCGGATTGCACCATTCGATTTCTCGTCACAAAAAACGTCGGATTAGCCTCTTACTAGTAGCACTGGGACAGTTTTTCCACTTTTGCAGTTTTGCCTGGTCTTTTCGTTAATTGAAACCGGCTACACTGTACTCTGTACAATCGCGACTGGTCATTACTATATTCAACTTTTGACTATAAGTTATGTGCCCTTCGGTAGCCCAGAAGACCTGTAATCTTTGGGCCAAGCCCATTTAACTCACCCAGCAATTGTCTTACTTCTAAGTTTAAGACAATCTCAATGTCTTTATCTACGTGTAGAAAAACCAGACCATTTGTACATAAAAAACACAAGGTACTTGATACAGTCTGCTGTAAAAAGTACAACTGAACACTGACCCACTTCAGTAAGGTGCTAAAAGATGCGGAATTGGGTCAGGCATCGGCAGCTGTTAAAAAATTGCAAATATCCCTGGTTTCCATGGAGTTAGAGCCGTTGCTGGGCACATGATTATGACATCAATGATCATTGAATTGTCGCTACATCCAAAAGTATTGGTCGGAGAGCATCGCGGTTTGCACCATTCGATTTCTCGTCACAAAATACGTCGGATTAGCCTCTTACCAGCAGCACTGGAACAGTTTTTCCACTTTTGCAATTTTACCTGGTCTTTTTGTTAATTGAAATCGGCTACACTGTACTCTGTACAATCGCGACTGGTCATTACTATATTCAACTTTTGACTATAAGTTATGTGCCCTTCGGTAGCCCAGAAGACCTGTAATCTTTGGGCCAAGCCCATTTAACTCACCCAGCAATTGTCTTACTTCTAAGTTTAAGACAATCTCAATGTCTTTATCTACGTGTAGAAAAACCACACCATTTGTACATAAAAAACACAAGCTGCTTGATAAAGGTCAAGGTCTGCTGTAAAAAGTACAACTGAACACTGACCCACTTCAGTAAGGTGCTAAAAGATGCGGAATTGGGTCAGGCATCGGCAGCTGTTAAAAAATTGCAAATATCCCTGGTTTCCATGGAGTAAGAGCCGTTGCTGGGCACATGATTATAACATCAATGATCATTGAATTGTCGCTACATCCAAAAGTATTGGTCGGAGAGCATCGCGGTTTGCACCATTCGATTTCTCGTCACAAAATACGTCGGATTAGCCTCTTACCAGCAGCACTGGAACAGTTTTTCCACTTTTGCTATTTTACCTGGTCTTTTTGTTAATTGAAATCGGCTACACTGTACTCTGTACAATAGCGACTGGTCATTACTATATTCAACTTTTGACTATATGTTATGTGCCCTTCGGTAGCACAGAAGACCTGAAATCTTTGGGCTAAGCCCATTTAACTCACCCAGCAATTGCCTTACTTCAAAGTGCAAGACAATGTGAATGTCTTTATCTACGTGTAGAAAAACCACACATTTGTACGTGAAAAACACAAGGTACTTGATACAGTCTGCTGTAAAAAGTACAACTGAACACTGACCCACTTCAGTAAGGTGCCAAAAGATGCGGAATTGAGCCAGGCATCGGCAGCTGTTGAAAAATTCCAAATTTCCCTTGGTTTCCATGGAGTAAGAGCCGTCGCTGTGCACGTGATTATGACATAAATGATCATTCAATTGTCGCTACAGGCAAAAGTATTGGTCGGAGAGCAACGCGGTTTCCACCATTCGATTTCTCATCACAAAATACGTCGGATTAGCCTCTTACCAGCAGCACTGGAACAGTTTTTCCACTTTTGCATTTTGCCTGGTCTTTTTGTTAATTGAAATCGGCTACACTGTACTCTGTACAATCGCGACTGGCCATTACTATTTTCAACTTTTGACTATAAGTTATGTGTCCTTCGGTAGCCCAGAAGACCTGAAATCTTTCGGCTAAGCCCATTTAACTCACCCAGCAATTGTCTTACTTCTAAGTGCAAGACAATCTCAATGTCTTTATCTACGTGTAGAAAAACCGCACCATTTGTACATAAAAAACACAAGGTACTTGATACAGTCTGCTGTAAAAAAGTACAACTGAACACTGACCCACTTCAGTAAGGTGCCAAAAGATTGCGGAATTGAGCCAGGCATCGGCAGCTGTGAAAAATTGCAAATTTCCCTGGTTTCCATGGAGCAAGAGCCGTTGCTGTGCACGTGATTATGACATCAATGATCATTCAATTGTCGCTACAGCCAAAAGTATTGTTCGAAGAGCAACGCGGTTTTGCACCATTCGATTTCTCGTCACAAAATACGTCGGATTAGCCTGTTACCAGCAGGCACTGGAACAGTTTTTCCACTTTTGCCTTTTTGCCTGGTTTTTTTGTTAATTGAAATCGGCTACACTGTACTCTGTACAATCGCGACTGGTCATTACTATATTCAACTTTTGACTATAAGTTATGTGCCCTTCGGTAGCCCAGAGGACGTCAAATCTTTCGGCTAAGCCCATTTAACTCACCCAGCAATTGCCTTACTTCTAAGTGCAAGACAATCTCAATGTCTTTATCTACGTGTAGAAAAACCACACCATTTGTACATAAAAAACACAAGGTACTTGATACAGTCTGCTGTAAAAAGTACAACTGAACACTGACCCACTTTAGTAAGGTGCCAAAAGATGCGGAATTGAGCAGGCATCGGCAGTTGTTGAAAAATTGCAAATTTCCTGGTTTCCATGGAGTAAGAGCCGTTGCTACGCACGTGATTATGACATCAATGATCATTGAATTGTCGCTACAGCAAAAAGTATTGGTCGGAGAGCAACGCGGATTGCACCATTCGATTTCTCGTCACAAAATACGTCGGATTAGCCTCTTACTAGTAGCACTAGAACAGTTTTTCCAATTTTGCATTTTTGCCTGGTCTTTTTGTTAATTGAAACCGGCTACACTGTACTCTGTACAATCGCGACTGGTCATTACTATATTCAACTTTTGACTATATGTTATGTGCCCTTCGGTAGCCCAGAAGACCTGAAATCTTTGGGCCAAGCCCATTTAACTCACCCAGCAATTGTCTTACTTCTATGTGCAAGACAATCTCAATGTCTTTATCTACGTGTAAAAAAACCAGACCATTTGTACGTGAAAAACACAAGGTACTTGAGTCAGTCTGCTGTAAAAAGTACAACTAAACACTGACCCACTTCAGTAAGGTGCCAAAAGATGCGGAATTGAGCCAGGCATCGGCAGCTGTTGAAAAATTGCAAATTTCTCTGGTTTCCATGGAGTAGGAGCCGTTGCTACGCACGTGGTTATGACATAAATGATCATTGAATTGTCACTACAGCCAAAAGTATTGGTCGGAGAGAAACGCGGATTCACCATTGGATTTCTCGTCACAAAATAAGTCGGATTAGCTTCTTACTAGTAGCACTGGAACAGTTTTTCCACTTTTGCATTTTTGCCTGGTCTTTTTGTTAATTGAAATCGGCTACACTGTACTCTGTACAATCGCGACTGGTCATTACTATATTCAACTTTTGACTATAAGTTATGTGCCCTTCGGTAGCCCAGAAGACCTGTAATCTTTGGGCCAAGCCCATTTAACTCACCCAGCAATTGTCTTACTTCTAAGTTTAAGGACAGTCTCAATGTCTTTATCTACGTGTAGAAAAACCAGACCATTTTGTACATAAAAAAACACAAGGTGCTTGATAAGGTCAAGGTCTGCTGTAAAAAGTACAACTGAACACTGACCCACTTCAGTAAGGTGCTAAAAGATGCGGAATTGGGTCAGGCATCGGCAGCTGTTAAAAAATTGCAAATATCCCTGGTTTCCATGGAGTAAGAGCCGTTGCTGGGCACATGATTATGACATCAATGATCATTGAATTGTCGCTACATCCAAAAGTATTGGTCGGAGAGCATCGCGGTTTGCACCATTCGATTTCTTGTCACAAAATACGTCGGATTAGCCTCTTACCAGCAGCACTGGAACAATTTTTCCACCTTTTGCAATTTTACCTGGTCTTTTTGTTAATTGAAATCGGCTACACTGTACTCTGTACAATAGCGACTGGTCATTACTATATTCAACTTTTGACTATAAGTTATGTGCCCTTCGGTAGCACAGAAGACCTGAAATCTTTGGGCTAAGCCCTTTTAACTCACCCAGCAATTGCCTTACTTCAAAGTGCAAGACAATGTGAATGTCTTTATCTACGTGTAGAAAAATCACACCATTTGTACGTGAAAAACACAAGGTACTTGATACAGTCTGCTGTAAAAAGTACAACTGAACACTGACCCACTTCAGTAAGGTGCCAAAAGATGCGGAATTGAGCCAGGCATCGGCAGCTGTTGAAAAATTGCAAATTTCCCTGGTTTCCATGGAGTAAGAGCCGTTGCTGTGCACGTGATTATGACATAAATGATCATTCAATTGTCGCTACAGCCAAAAGTATTGGTCGGAGAGCAACGCGGTTTGCACTATTCGATTTCTCATCACAAAATACGTCGGATTAGCCTCTTACCAGCAACACTGGAACAGTTTTTCCACTTTTGCATTTTTGCCTGGTCTTTTTGTTAATTGAAATCGGCTACACTGTACTCTGTACAATCGCGACTGGCCATTACTATTTTCAACTTTTGACTATAAGTTATGTGTCCTTCGGTAGCCCAGAAGACCTGAAATCTTTGGGCCAAGCCCATTTAACTCACCCAGCAATTGTCTTACTTCTAAGTGCAAGACAATCTCAATGTCTTTATCTACGTGTAGAAAAACCGCACCATTTGTACATAAAAAACACAAGGTACTTGATACAGTCTGCTGTAAAAAGTACAACTGAACACTGACCCACTTCAGTAAGGTGCCAAAAGATGCGGAATTGAGCCAGGCATCGGCAGCTGTTGAAAAATTCCAAATTTCCCTGGTTTTCATGGAGCAAGAGCCGTTGCTGTGCACGTGATTATGACATCAATGATCATTCAATTGTCGCTACAGCCAAAAGTATTGTTCGAAGAGCAACGCGGTTTGCACCATTCGATTTCTCGTCACAAAATACGTCGGATTAGCCTGTTACCAGCAGCACTGGAACAGTTTTTCCACTTTTGCCTTTTTGCCTGGTTTTTTTGTTAATTGAAATCGGCTACACTGTACTCTGTACAATCGCGACTGGTCATTACTATATTCAACTTTTGACTATAAGTTATGTGCCCTTCGGTAGCCCAGAGGACGTCAAATCTTTCGGCTAAGCCCATTTAACTCACCCAGCAATTGCCTTACTTCTAAGTGCAAGACAATCTCAATGTCTTTATCTACGTGTAGAAAAACCACACCATTTGTACATAAAAAACACAAGGTACTTGATACAGTTTGCTGTAAAAAGTACAACTGAACACTGACCCACTTCAGTAAGGTGCCAAAAGATGCGGAATTGAGCCAGGCATCGGCAGTTGTTGAAAAATTGCAAATTTCCCTGGTTTCCATGGAGTAAGAGCCGTTGCTACGCACGTGATTATGACATCAATGATCATTGAATTGTCGCTACAGCGAAAAGTATTGGTCGGAGAGCAACGCGGATTGCACCATTCGATTTCTCGTCACAAAATACGTCGGATTAGCCTCTTACTAGTAGCACTAGAACAGTTTTTCCAATTTTGCATTTTTGCCTGGTCTTTTTGTTAATTGAAACCGGCTACACTGTACTCTGTACAATCGCGACTGGTCATTACTATATTCAACTTTTGACTATATGTTATGTGCCCTTCGGTAGCCCAGAAGACCTGAAATCTTTGGGCCAAGCCCATTTAACTCACCCAGCAATTGTCTTACTTCTATGTGCAAGACAATCTCAATGTCTTTATCTACGTGTAAAAAAACCAGACCATTTGTACGTGAAAAACACAAGGTACTTGAGTCAGTCTGCTGTAAAAAGTACAACTTAACACTGACCCACTTCAGTAAGGTGCCAAAAGATGCGGAATTGAGCCAGGCATCGGCAGCTGTTGAAAAATTGCAAATTTCCCTGGTTTCCATGGAGCAAGAGCCGTTGCTGTGCACGTGATTATGACATCAATGATCATTCAATTGTCGCTACAGCCAAAAGTATTGTTCGAAGAGCAACGCGGTTTGCACCATTCGATTTCTCGTCACAAAATACGTCGGATTAGCCTGTTACCAGCAGCACTGGAACAGTTTTTCCACTTTTGCCTTTTTGCCTGGTTTTTTTGTTAATTGAAATCGGCTACACTGTACTCTGTACAATCGCGACTGGTCATTACTATATTCAACTTTTGACTATAAGTTATGTGCCCTTCGGTAGCCCAGAGGACGTCAAATCTTTCGGCTAAGCCCATTTAACTCACCCAGCAATTGCCTTACTTCTAAGTGCAAGACAATCTCAATGTCTTTATCTACGTGTAGAAAAACCACACCATTTGTACATAAAAAACACAAGGTACTTGATACAGTCTGCTGTAAAAAGTACAACTGAACACTGACCCACATTTATAAGGTGCCAAAAGATGCGGAATTGTGCCAGGCATCGGCAGCTGTTAAAAAATTGCAAATTTCCCTGGTTTCCATGGAGTAAGAGCCGTTGCTACGCACGTGATTATGACATCAATGATCATTGAATTGTCGCTACAGCAAAAAGTATTGGTCGGAGAGCAACGCGGATTGCACCATTCGATTTCTCGTCACAAAAATACGTCGGATTAGCCTCTTACTAGTAGCACTAGAACAGTTTTTCCAATTTTGCATTTTTGCCTGGTCTTTTTGTTAATTGAAACCGGCTACACTGTACTCTGTACAATCGCGACTGGTCATTACTATATTCAACTTTTGACTATATGTTATGTGCCCTTCGGTAGCCCAGAAGACCTGAAATCTTTGGGCCAAGCCCATTTAACTCACCCAGCAATTGTCTTACTTCTATGTGCAAGACAATCTCAATGTCTTTATCTACGTGTAAAAAAACCAGACCATTTGTACGTGAAAAACACAAGGTACTTGAGTCAGTCTGCTGTAAAAAGTACAACTTAACACTGACCCACTTCAGTAAGGTGCCAAAAGATGCGGAATTGAGCCAGGCATCGGCAGCTGTTGAAAATTGCAAATTTCTCTGGTTTCCATGGAGTAGGAGCCGTTGCTACGCACGTGGTTATGACATAAATGATCATTGAATTGTCGCTACAGCCAAAAGTATTGGTCGGAGGGCAACGCGGTTTCCACCATTCGATTTCTCGTCACAAAATACGTCGGATTAGCCTGTTACCAGCAGCACTGGAACAGTTTTTCCACTTTTGCCTTTTTGCCTGTTTTTTTTGTTAATTGAAATCGGCTACACTGTACTCTGTACAATCGCGACTGGTCATTACTATTTTCAACTTTTGACTATAAGTTTTGTGCCCTTCGGTAGCCCAGAGGACGTCAAATCTTTCGCTAAGCCCATTTAACTCACCCAGCAATTGCCTTACTTCTAAGTGCAAGACAATCTCAATGTCTTTATCTACGTGTAGAAAAACCACACCATTTGTATATGAAAAAACACAAGGTACTTGATACAGTCTGCTGTAAAAAGTACAACTAAACACTGACCCACATTTATAAGGTGCCAAAAAAATGCGGATTGGGCCAGGCATCGGCAGCTGTTAAAAAATTGCAAATATCCCTGGTTTCCATGAAGTAAGAGCCGTTGGTGGGCATGTGATTAAGACATAAATGATCATTGAATTGTCGCTACAGCCAAAAGTATTGTCGGAGAGCAACGCGGTTTGCACCATTCGATTTCTCGTCACAAAATACGTCGGATTAGCCTCTTACCAAGCAGCACTGGAACAGTTTTTCCACTTTTGCATTTTTGCCTGGTCTTTTTGTTATTGAAATCGGCTACACTGTACTCTGTACAATCGCAACTGGTCATTACTATATTCAACTTTTGACTATAAGTTATGTGCCCTTCGGTAGACCAGAAGACATCAAATGTTTGGGCTAAGCCCATTTAACTCACCCAGCAATTGCCTTACTTCTAAGTGCAAGACAATCTCAATGTCTTTATCTACGTGTAGAAAAACCGCACCATTTGTACATAAAAAACACAAGGTACTTGATACAGTCTGCTGTAAAAAGTACAACTAAAACACTTACCCACATTTATAAGGTGCCAAAAGATGCGGAATTGTGCCAGGCATCGGCAGCTGATAAAAAATTGCAAATATCCCTGGTTTCCATGGAGTAAGAGCCGTGCTGGGCACGTGATTATGACATAAATGATCATTCAATTGTCGCTACAAGCCAAAAGTATTAGTCGGAGAGCAACGCGGATTGCACCATTCGATTTCTCGTCACATAAAAACGTTGGATTAGCCTCTTACTAGTAGCACTGGGACAGTTTTTCCACTTTTGCATTTTTGCCTGGTCTTTTGTTAATTGAAACCGCTACACTGTACTCTGTACAATCGCGACTGGTCATTACTATATTCAACTTTTGACTATAAGTTATGTGCCCTTCGGTAGCCCAGAAGACCTGTAATCTTTGGGCCAAGCCCATTTAACTCACCCAGCAATTGTCTTACTTCTAAGTTTAAAACAATCTCAATGTCTTTATCTACGTGTAGAAAAACCACACCATTTGTACATAAAAAACACAAGGTGCTTGATACAGTCTGCTGTAAAAAGTACAACTGAACACTGACCCACTTCAGTAAGGTGCTAAAAGATGCGGAATTGGGTCAGGCATCGGCAGCTGTTAAAAAATTGCAAATATCCCTGGTTTCCATGGAGTAAGAGCCGTTGCTGGGCACATGATTATGACATCAATGATCATTGAATTGTCGCTACATCCAAAAGTATTGGTCGGAGAGCAACGCGGTTTGCACCATTCGATTTCTCGTCACAAAATACGTCGGATTAGCTTCTTACCAGCAGCACTGGAACAGTTTTTCCACTTTTGCAATTTTACCTGGTCTTTTTGTTAATGAAATCGGCTACACTGTACTATGTACAATAGCGACTGGTCATTACTATATTCAACTTTTGACTATAAGTTATGTGCCCTTCGGTAGCACAGAAGACCTGAAATCTTTGGGCTAAGCCCATTTAAACTCACCCAGCAATTGCCTTACTTCTAAGTCCAAGACAATCTGAATGTCTTTATCTACGTGTAGAAAAACCACACCATTTGTACGTGAAAAACACAAGGTACTTGATACAGTTTGCTGTAAAAAGTACAACTGAACACTGACCCACTTCAGTAAGGTGCCAAAAGATGCGGAATGAGCCAGGCATCGGCAGCTTGTTGAAAAATTGCAAATTTCCCTGGTTTCCATGGAGTAAGAGCCGTTGCTGTGCACATGATTATGACATCAATGATCATTCAATTGTCGCTACAGCCAAAAGTATTGGTCGGAGAGCAACGCGGTTTGCACATTCGATTTCTCATCACAAAATACGTCGGATTAGCCTCTTACCAGCAGCACTGGAACAGTTTTCCACTTTTGCATTTTTGCCTGGTCTTTTTGTTAATTGAAACCGGCTACACTGTACTCTGTACAATCGCGACTGGCCATTACTATTTTCAACTTTTGACTATAAGTTATGTGTCCTTCGGTAGCCCAGAAGACGTCAAATCTTTGGGCCAAGCCCATTTAACTCACCCAGCAATTGTCTTACTTCTAAGTGCAAGACAATCTCAATGTCTTTATCTACGTGTAGAAAAACCGCACCATTTGTACATAAAAAACACAAGGTACTTGATACAGTCTGCTGTAAAAGTACAACTGAACACTGACCCACTTCAGTAAGGTGCCAAAAGATGCGGAATTGAGCCAGGCATCGGCAGCTGTTGAAAAATTGCAAATTTCCCTGGTTTCCATGGAGTAAGAGCCGTTGCTGTGCACGTGATTATGACATAAATGATCATTCAATTGTCGCTACAGCCAAAAGTATTGGTCGGAGAGCAACGCGGTTTGCACCATTCGATTTCTCATCACAAAATACGTCGGATTAGCCTCTTACCAGCAGCACTGAACAGTTTTTCCACTTTTGCATTTTTGCCTGGTCTTTTTGTTAATTGAAACCGGCTACACTGTACTCTGTACAATCGCGACTGGCCATTACTATTTTCAACTTTTGACTATAAGTTATGTGTCCTTCGGTAGCCCAGAGACCTAAAATCTTTGGGCCAAGCCCATTTAACTCACCCAGCAATTGTCTTACTTCTAAGTGCAAGACAATCTCAATGTCTTTATCTACGTGTAGAAAAACCGCACCATTTGTACATAAAAAACACAAGGTACTTGATACAGTCTGCTGTAAAAGTACAACTGAACACTGACCCACTTCAGTAAGGTGCCAAAAGATGCGGATTTGAGCCAGGCATCGGCAGCTGTTGAAAAATTGCAAATTTCCCCTGGTTTTCCATGGAGTAAGAGCCGTTGCTACGCACGTGATTATGACATAAATGATCATTCAATTGTCGCTACAGCCAAAAGTATTTGGTCGGAGAGCAACGCGATTGCACCATTCGATTTCTTGTCACAAAATTACGTCGGATTAGCCTCTTACTAGTAGCACTGGAACAGTTTTTCCACTTTTGCATTTTTGCCTGGTCTTTTTGTTAATTGAAACCGGCTTACACTGTACTCTGTACAATCGCGACTGTCATTACTATATTCAACTTTTGACTATAAGTTATGTGCCCTTCGGTAGCCCAGAAGACCTGAAATCTTTGGGCCAAGCCCATTTAACTCACCCAGCAATTGTCTTACTTCTAAGTCCAAGACAATCTCAATGTCTTATCTACGTGTAGAAAAACCACACCATTTGTACATAAAAACACAAGGTACTTGATACAGTCTGCTGTAAAAAGTACAACTAAACACTGACCCACATTTATAAGGTGCCAAAGATGCGGAATTGGGCCAGGCATCGGCAGCTGTTAAAAAATTGCAAATATCCCTGGTTTCCATGAAGTAAGAGCCGTTGCTGGGCACGTGATTATGACATCAATGATCATTGAATTGTTGCTACAGCAAAAGTATTGGTCGGAGAGCAACGCGGTTTGCACCATTCGATTTCTAGTCACAAAATACGTCGGATTAGCCTCTTACCACCAGCACTGGAACAGTTTTTCCACTTTTGCATTTTGCCTGGTCTTTTTGTAACTGAAATCGGCTACACTGTACTCTGTACAATCGCAACTGGTCATTACTATATTCAACTTTGACTATAAGTTATGTGCCCTTTGGGTAGACCAGAAGACATCAATGTTTGGCTAAGCCCATTTAACTCACCCAGCAATTGCCTTACTTCTAAGTGCAAGACAATCTCAATGTCTTTATCTACGTGTAGAAAAACCACACCATTTGTACATAAAAAACACAAGGTACTTGATACAGTCTGCTGTAAAAAGTACAACTGACCACAGACCCACATGAATAAGGTGACAAAAGATACGGAATAGAGCCAGGCATCGGCAGCTGTTGAAAAATTGCAAATTTCCTGGTTTCCATGAGTAAGAGCCGTTGCTGGGCACGTGATTATGACATAAATGATTATTCAATTGTCACTACAGCAAAAAGTGTTGGTCGGAGAGCAACGCGGTTTGCACCATTCGATTTGTCGTCACAAAATACGTCGGATTAGCCTCTTACCAGCAGCACTGGAACAGTTTTTCCACTTTTGCATTTTTGCCTGGATTTTTGTTAATTGAAATCGGCTACACTGTACTCTGTACAATCGCGACTGGTCATTACTATATTCAACTTTTGACTATAAGTTATGTGCCCTTCGGTAGCCCAGAGGACGTCAAATCTTTCGGCTAAGCCCAATTTAACTCACCCAGCAATTGCCTTACTTCTAAGTGCAAGACATTTTCAATGTCTTTATCTACGTGTAGAAAAAACCACACCATTTGTACATAAAAAACACAAGGTACTTGATACAGTCTGCTGTAAAAAGTACAACTGACACTGACCCACTTCAGTAAGGTGCCAAAAGATGCGGAATTGAGCCAGGCATCGGCAGCTGTTGAAAAATTGCAAATTTCTCTGGTTTCCATGGAGTAAGAGCCGTTGCTGGGCACGTGATTATGACATCAATGATCATTCAATTGTCGCTACAGCCAAAAGTATTGGTCGGAGAGCAACGCGGATTGCACCATTCGATTCTCGTCACAAAATATATTGGATTAGCCTGTTACCAGCAGCACTGGAACAGTTTTCTACTTTTGCATTTTTACCTGGTCTTTTTGTTAATTCAAATCGGCTACACTGTACTCTGTACAATCGCGACTGGTCATTACTATATTCAACTTTTGACTATAAGTTATGTGCCCTTCGGTAGCCAGAAGACCTGAAATCTTTGGCTCAGCCCATTTAACTCACCCAGCAATTGCCTTACTTCTAAGTGCAAGACAATCTCAATGTCTTTATCTACGTGTAGAAAAACCACACCATTTGTACATAAAAACACAAGGTACTTGATACAGTCTGCTGTAAAAAGTACAACTGAACTCTGACCCACTTCAGTAAGGTGCCAAAAGATGCGGAATTGAGCCAGGCATCGGCAGCTGTTGAAAAATTGCAAATATCCTGGTTTCCATGGAGTAAGAGCCGTTGCTGGGCACGTGATTATGACATAAATGATCATTGAATTGTCACTACAGCCAAAAGTATTGGTCGTAGAGCAACGCGGTTTGCACCATTCGATTTCTCGTCACAAAATACGTCGGATTAGCCTGTTACCAGCAGCACTGGAACAGTTTTTCCACTTTGCATTTTTACCTGGTCTTTTTGTTATTGAAATCGGCTACACTGTACTCTGTACAATCGCGACTGGTCATTACTATATTCAACTTTTGACTATAAGTTATGTGCCCTTCGGTAGCCCAGAAGACCTGAATCTTTGGGCTAAGCCCATTTAATTCACCCAGCAATTGCCTTACTTCTATGTGCAAGACAATCTCAATGTCTTTATCTACGTGTAGAAAAACCACACCATTTGTACATAAAAAACACAAGGTACTTGATACAGTCTGCTGTAAAAAGTACAACTGAACACTGACCCACTTCAGTAAGGTGCCAAAAGATGCGAATTGAGCCAGGTATCGGCAGCTGTTGAAAAATTGCAAATTTCCCTGTTTCCATGGAGTAAGAGCCGTTGCTGTGCACGTGATTATGACATAAATGATCATTCAATTGTCGCTACAGCCAAAAGTATTGGTCGGAGAGCAACGCGGTTTGCACATTCGATTTCTCGTCACAAAATACGTCGGATTAGCCTGTTACCAGCAGCACTGGAACAGTTTTTCCACTTTTGCCTTTTTGCCTGTTTTTTTTGTTAATTGAAATCGGCTACACTGTACTCTGTACAATCGCGACTGGTCATTACTATATTCAACTTTTGACTATAAGGTTTGTGCCCTTCGGTAGCCCAGAGGACGTCAAATCTTTCGGCTAAACCCATTTAACTCACCCAGCAATTGCCTTACTTCTAAGTGCAAGACAATCTCAATGTCTTTATCTACGTGTGAAAAACCGCACCATTTGTATATGAAAAACACAAGGTACTTGATACAGTCTGCTGTAAAAAGTACAACTGAACACTGACCCACTTCAGTAAGGTGCCAAAAGATGCGGAATTGAGCCAGGCATCGGCAGCTGTTGAAAATTGCAAATTTCTCTGGTTTCCATGAAGTAAGAGCCGTTGCTACGCACGTGGTTATGACATAAATGATCATTGAAATTGTCGCTACAGCCAAAAGTATTGGTCGGAGAGCAACGCGGATTGCACCATTGGATTTCTCGTCACAAAATACGTCGGATTAGCTTTTTACTAGTAGCACTGGAACAGTTTTTCCACTTTGCATTTTGCCTGGTCTTTTTGTTAATTGAAACCGGCTACACTGTACTCTGTACCATCGCGACTGGTCATTACTATATTCAACTTTTGACTATAAGTTATGTGCCCTTCGGTAGCCCAGAAGACCTGAAATCTTTGGGCCAAGCCCATTTAACTCACCCAGCAATTGTCTTACTTCTAAGTCCAAGACAATCTCAATGTCTTTATCTACGTGTAGAAAAACCACACCATTTGTACATAAAAAACACAAGGTACTTGATACAGTCTGCTGTAAAAAGTACAACTAAACACTGACCCACATTTAAAAGGTGCCAAAAGATGCGGAATGGGCCAGGCATCGGCAGCTGTTAAAAAATTGCAAATATCCCTGGTTTCCATGAAGTAAGAGCCGTTGCTGGGCACGTGATTATGACATCAATGATCATTGAATTGTCGCTACAGCCAAAAGTATTGGTCGGAGAGCAACGCGGTTTGCACCATTCGATTTCTCGTCACAAAATACGTCGGATTAGCCTCTTACAGCAGCACTGGAACAGTTTTTCCACTTTTGCATTTTTGTCTGGTCTTTTTGTTAATTGAAATCGGCTACACTGTACTCTGTACAATCGCAACTGGTCATTACTATATTCAACTTTTGACTATAAGTTATGTGCCTTTCGGTAGACCAGAAGACATCAAATGTTTGTGCTAAGCCATTTAACTCACCCAGCAATTGCCTTACTTCTAAGTGCAAGACAATCTCAATGTCTTTATCTACGTGTAGAAAAACCACACATTTGTACATAAAAAACACAAGGTACTTGATACAGTCTGCTGTAAAAAGTACAACTGACCACAGACCCACATGAATAAGGTGACAAAAGATGCGGAATTGTGCAGGCATCGGCAGCTGTGAAAAATTGCAAATTTCCTGGTTTCCATGGAGTAAGAGCCGTTGCTGGGCAAGTGATTATGATATAAATGATCATTCAATTGTCACTACAGCAAAAAGTATTGGTCGGAGAGCAACGCGGTTTGCACCATTCGATTTGTCCTCACAAAATACGTCGGATTAGCCTCTTACCAGCAGCACTGGAACAGTTTTTCCACTTTTGCATTTTTGCCTGGTCTTTTTGTTATTGAAATCGGCTACACTGTACTCTGTACAATCGCGACTGGTCATTACTATATTCAACTTTTGACTATAAGTTCTGTGCCCTTCGGTAGCCCAGAAGACGTCAAATCTTTGGGCTAAGCCATTTAACTCACCCAGCAATTGCCTTACTTCTAAGTCGAAGACAATCTCAATGTCTTTATCTACGTGTAGAAAAACCGCACCATTTGTACGTGAAAAACACAAGGTACTTGATACAGTCTGCTGTAAAAAGTACAACTAAACACTAACCCACATTTACAGGTGCCAAAAGATGCGGAATTGTGCCAGGCATCGGCAGCTGTTAAAAAATTGCAAATATCCCTGGTTCCATGGAGTAAGAGCCGTTGCTGGGCGCGTGATTATGACATCAATGATCATTCAATTGTCGCTACAGCCAAAAGTATTGGTCGGAGAGCAACGCGGTTTGCACCATTCGATTTCTCGTCACAAAATACGTCGATTAGCCTCTTACCAGCAGCACTGGAACAGTTTTTCCACTTTTGCATTTTTGCCTGGTCTTTTTGTTAATTGAAACCGGCTACACTGTACTCTGTACAATCGCGACTGGTCCATTACTATATTCAACTTTTGACTATAAGTTATGTGCCCTTCGGTAGCCCAGAAGACCTGAAATCTTTGGGCCAAGCCCATTTAACTCACCAGCAATTGTCTTACTTCTAAGTCCAAAACAATCTCAATGTCTTTATCTACGTGTAGAAAAAACCGCACCATTTGTACATGAAAAACACAAGGTACTTGATACAGTCTGCTGTAAAAAGTACAACTAAACACTGACCCACATTTATAAGGTGCCAAAAGATGCGGAATTGTGCCAGGCATCGGCAGCTGTTAAAAATTGCAAATATCCCTGGTTTCCATGGAGTAAGAGCCGTTGCTGGGCACGTGATTATGACATCAATGATCATTGAATTGTCGCTACAGCCAAAAGTATTGTCGGAGAGCAACGCGGTTGCACCATTCGATTTCTCGTCACAAAAATACGTCGGATTAGCTTCTTAACAGCAGCACTGGAACAATTTTTCCACTTTTG